>NC_056731.1:1304042150-1304222150 GCF_019279795.1 Protopterus annectens
TATTTAGGAATTACATAAGATTAGTTCCTCTCAAATTCAGCCCATGTACAGATATAGGTCAACAGGCTTCTTTCTCATCTAAATGTAGCATGGAAAATATCAAATACTCTCACCACAGAAGCAATGCATGGCATGGCAATTAATGTCTTACTCCACAGGCTGGAATAAAATCTGCAACACCTTTCTCTATTATCTGCACAAAATCTCTTATTCAAATTAATGAAAATAATATTCTGAGACTTGTACACCATGCAGTCTTCAGAGAGCATCACTACGCCACTCTAAATAAATGTAAATTGCTGCCTTTGTCTGTTAGACCCAGAGGTTGCTATATATGTTAACTTTTAAACTGCTTCATGAAAATGACTGCACTCTGCTGAATAACAAATTAATTGTTAAGGAGCAAATTTAACTGACTAAAAAAATATCATTAGACAACTGCACTGATGTGCCCATGAGTGAGAAGTGTTTTTGTCACTAAACTGGCCTCAGCATGTTGGAATCGAAAGCCAGACAAAATCTTGAAAACAGATAGCCTAAGATTTTTCTTGTACTTTAATTTAAAGATTCATTCATAATCACATCTGTGCATTTATATTAAAGCAGCTCTGTTTGCTAATATGTAAATACTGTATGTAATACAAATGTCTGTTACTATTAAATCTTCAGCTGTTGTTTTCTTATAATTCTGCAGTCTGTTTAGCTAGAGCAATAAAATATCAGTTGGGCATATCATATGCAGCCTTGATTATTTAAAGTAACTGTAGTGTGTGTGTGTGTGTGTGTGTGTGTGTGTGTGTCTGTGTGTGTGTGTTTTCTTTTGTTTTCTTTTTATTAATGCAATCACTTTATGTTTTAAACTCTTGCTGCTAAAATTTCTTGTATAGAAAGTATTCCTACTTTCAGTTGTGCATTACATAGCTGACCATTCACATGAGTATTATCTGCATAAATAGTTGCACCTTTTTGTATTTACAGAGGATACGGTCTATCGTACAATGAATGTTATATATGCACATGGATATCATGTGTGATTTTGAGTTGCCAATTCTTACAAATGTAAATTCTCATCACTATGAGCTGAGTTCCATAAGAAAAGAAAGAGCAGATCACATGTCTTCCACTGTCCTGCTCTTACTATTTCAAGCTGAGAAATCCATTCTGTCTCCTTGAATATCATCATGAGTGGGCAGGGATCATCCAGTCCAATAGCTTCTGACACTAAGATATTGAAATGAAGGGTGTTCTGCTATAACAAGAACAGGTTATGAGATTTTTGAATTGAAAGGAGTAGTGATGATAGAGGACTATAAGATTATGTAACATCTTATGTTAATGAATCTCCTTCCCTATCCTAAGCATAGATCAAGCATATCCGATAACTTGATGGAGTAACAACATCTGGCTAAAATTATCTGGGGCATCGACTTCACCTGTATGTCAGATTTGGTATTGTTCTAATGGAGTCTGCCTGCAATACCAGATCTGATATACAGTTGGAGACATGCCCATGAGGCCATCCAGTACAGGAGATCCACCAATAGCTTAGCCTGGTGAATGCAGGAATATAGGTCAGCATGGCTAGCATGCCTATGTTCTTCCCATCTAGAGGAAGAAATGGACATGAGGGGCCAGTAGCCCTCTAGGGAATTAAATCTGTTTCTAAGAAACAGGAATTTGAAGGATAGGCCACACTACACTGGCATGTGCAACTTACTACAGTAGGCAGTTTTCCTTCCAACCAGGCATTGCCTGTTGTTCTTAGTCCCACATACAGTTGGAGGTTCTGTTTCATCAAAAATGATATTTGATTTCAATGAAATTTACCACTAATTCACATAAATAAAATATGCTGAATTATCACAGACTCTCTCTCCCTCAAAAATACCACTGTCTCACTCTCACTAGAGCCAACTTATTTTGGGTAAAAAAGGACAGCCCAACTACTTAGCTCACTTCTCTTCATAGACCTCACACTAGAAACAAAATCTCCGCTTGCAGCAAAGCTCAACACAGAAGACTTATCCTATATCCTAAGAACTCATTCTCATACTGGCCCTGATTGACAGCCCCCTAAAACCAGCATGCATTGCAATAATCATTTTTTTTCACTTCTAGCACCTAAACCTCAGGAGTCTCTCACTCTACATGTAGTACACCAGTTATCTTACTCCAGATATAGTCCACAGTTTAAAATGCATCTCCTGTAACAAGTCCAATAAAAATTCTTTCAGGCTAGCCACATAACCTAGCCAACTCTGAGCTATCCCAACCTATCTTTTCACAGCCTCATTCTCCTCTTCATTTACTTATAGGTTCATAAATTACTACTGGCCTAAATGCCCCTCGGTATGCCAACCTATTTCCCAAAGAGTAGGTACAGGCCTTGATGCAATTTGAGCTCATAACCCCTGGTTTACTAGACCAGTGCTCTAACACCTAAGCTACAAGGCCGTCATGATAGTCAACCCATTTGTTTTTACTCTCGCTTGTAAATACCATGTATACACAGCCTATTTTTTTTTTAACTTTATAAGTTGAATGTAAGGTCTTCTGCCTTTGACTCTATATTTGCAATTACCTTGTAAATGCAATATAATTCATTGTTCTCTTTTTCAGGTAAAGACTATGCAAATCATTCCTCTCTTTTCTTGGGTGTGTCAAAGCTACTTTCTGCTAAACTGTTTATTGCTTTTACTCATGTCTGTATTTTTTTTTCCGTGATTATAATCACCAGGGCCGTGTGTGAAATTAATCTGCTGAGACTAGTATACTACTCCAGTAAGTAAACATAAATAAGTAAACTTCATCTTTGTTTATTGATGAAACTTGCCAATGTACAGTGTTGAATTATTTATATGTGGGAATCCAATTATGTTCATAGGTCCATAGGTGTTTACTAGGGCTAACAACCACAATGGCCTTTTTAAGCGTAGTCATGCATCCCAATTCCCCTTTTAAAATCAGATGTATGGTTCTGGCAGTCCCCATTAGCACATGCTTTTGAACTTGGGAGTAGCTTTCAGCATGGTGTGTTACTTTTCACCCAAGTCCTTTTAGAATTTGTCCCTGCATGTGACTTATGAATATTAATAACAGTAATCTTTGTTGTAATTTTGGAAATGACTTACAACTGCTGATGTTGGTCTGTACCTAACTAGGCATATCCAACAAATGGAATGTCCACAGAAGTTCCGCACCAAAAGAATAAATGGCATAAGTAAAATGGTGTGTGCAAACCACCTCAAGGCCCTATCCCTGTATTCTGTCTCCTACAGGCTGTTGAGGGGAGATCAATGCCTGCCATGCAGGGCATTGTCAGGCTCAACTCTGATGGACCTCCTGCATATCTGCAAAACAAGCAGTACCAGAATGACCCATTCAAGAGACTTAACCTTGCCTGTGATATATAAAGGACCTGTTGGAGAGCCAGGTATGTACTCCAGAGACTGTCTAATCTCTTCAACAGGCTCACCATACGTGTGAAGCAAATTTCTTCCCTAGCCCAATTCAAGTGTAATTTGGACAATTGTACGGGAACAAAAAAATTAATCTCTGAATTGACACCTATGTCTCTAATGGACAGACAACCTGTACATGATTCATCTCCCAGGCCCCTGCTTGTAAATGTTTCATCTCCTAAGCCTCTGCTTACACTTATCAAGGGTACCAGAACTTGTCAGAGATTTGGGATGCATGGCTATGCTTAAAAAGGCCCTTGTGGTTGTTAGCCTAGTAAACACCTATGAACCTGTGAACCTATAAAGTTCATGTATTGTATGTTACTTAGACTGACAAGCTTCTGTTAAACTATACAACTGCAGATTTACGTATGTTATAGTCACTTCAGATATGTGAAATCTAATGCATTATCTCTCTGTCTGTCAAAGTTTATTTATTTTTTTTATCATTTACTTTATAATTCATTACATGTGCCACTTCCATCTATTTTTCTCTATCTTATTTGTCATGGTCATGGATGAAATAAGTGCTCAGACTTGATTATTCACACAATTAACAAATAATAAATAAATTAAATAAATAAATAACCCCCATAGAGTAAGATGAATATCAACATTTTCACGAAACTACTAGAATCCAATAAATAAATAAAAGAATTGTTTCATTAATAAATGGGACTGTTTGAAAAAATATTTCTAAAAATATATTCTCACCTCCATTACTCTGTCATACCTAAAATTCTGTCCTTGGTTAAAATAATAATATAGGTTTTAAATAAGATGAGACAGAAGGATGAAGAAATTGAAAAGTTACATGATCATCCAATTTGCAAGACTGATTTGCAGAAAGATTTTTACATTTAGAGATATTAAAACACATATAAAATCATTAGCTCCCTGAAAGATATAAAATATTTCACTTTTTAAAGCATAACTTCCATTAGCAAGGAAAATAAAAACACTAAGAACTCCAAATATGTTCTGTTAACACAAAGACATTTGCAAATACAACAGACATAATAAAGTTTTTTTTTTTCAAAAGTACTGTGCTATCTATATATGGAGATAACAGAAAGTTTAGTCCTTCTCGAAAAAAGTGACATTTTTTCAAAGCCTTAGCTTGAAATCTAGCTCATAAGAGCACTTAGATCCACACATTAAGTTTTCTGTCAATTAAACCATTAGGCTTTAATTCCTGCATTAAGAAGCTAAAGTTAAGAAAAGCCCTGTAACCATAAGCTATGTCTTTGAAAATCCACCAACTGCTCTGGCAACTGTTGAGGGTATACAGAAACCTAAAACAGGCTTTACAACCCTGCTTCTCACAGGAATGTTCCATGTGTTATGAGGAAACCATTCAAGGACCAGCAGGGCTACAGTGGGAAGCTGTAGTGTCATACAGGTACTGCTGGATAACACTGCATGCAAATATTGCAGTCAGGGGAAATAGCTAATGTAAATTAGTCACATGATCTGCCACAAGAACGTACACTGGGATTGAAATGGCATGTCAGATAAACTCAAAGACCTTGAAGAAAATATCTATTTTGAAGAAGAGCAGAGGACTAAACACAGTAGTTTTCTGTGAGTACCCATCAGGCAGCAGAGGGTCTGTTATTGCCACAGAAAGCACTGTAAGGCTCTGTGTGTGTGCGTGTGTGTGTGTGTGTGTGTGTGTGTGTGTGTGTGTGTGTGTGTGTGTGTGTGTGTGTGTGTGTGTATGAGCCTATGCAGCAGCATTGTACATTTATTAAGGGGAAAATGTATACCAGTGTTACAAATTAGATAAAAATTCAGTTCAGAGGTATGCAAATTATTTAGTATGGAGTTTTTGCTCCGTGCGTCTCTTGGATGCCTGAATTGCTAGTTAGCTGCACAGCACCACTACACCATAACAAGGTAATATTTCCGAATACCCCTTGTTTGTCAAAAAGCTTTTAGCAGCATTCAGTGATATCCTACCAACAGAAATACTTCCCATCATGGCATACATCTTGGAAAGTAGTGCTACCCAACCAAATAAAGATCACAAGATCTACCCCACAGACCTTCTTCATTATCCGTTGAAAACTATGCATCATTCCTGAAATTCTAATCATAGCAATCTACATTTATTTCAGAATTACAAAACATAAGACAATACTAAACAGACACTGCAGCATTACTTCACATGTTCAGGCGCTCATGATTTAGAATATGCTACACAAGTCCTTCAACATTCAAACCAGTGTATCAAAATGTTTCTTGATGTACATTAATGACTATATGTGTATATCACTTGATTAATATTAACAGGGAGGAAAGATTTACTTCTCTGAGAAAGCCGAAGTAAATTTACTAAAACCGGTGGTATGAAATCAGGATAAAGAGGTAGTATCACAATGTCTCTATGGCTGCTGCTGTCCACGTCTATTTATTAAAGCTTCTGACTCTACTATGGACACATGCAGAAATATGTTACTGACAGAAATAAAAAAGAAAACACACAACTTTCCCCTCTCCACTCCCTTTCATCAACCTTCATCTGCTCTCTCTCTTCCTTTCAATCTAATAACTTTCGCATATAATGGACATTGTCTGTAATGGGTGGAAGTAGTTCAAGCCTAGATTGTCTGCCTACAGCTTTGATTAACTTATGGACACTTCACACTATCTTGCGCAGGGCTGCCAATGATTGCTCCTAGCTTGCAGTCATCTTTAAACTTCGTTAGCCAGAGCCCATTAGTATTAGCTTTCACTTTAGAATGTATATGCCAGACAGGAGCAGTCCCAGCAGAGAACCCTGGTGGACCCCACTGGTGACTGGTCTTTTTGTTGGGGTAGTTTCCCCTATTTTGATTTCCTCCATACTATCTGTGAGCCAGCTGACAATTCAATGGGTGACACAGGGATTTATTCCAGGTTTGTTAAGCTTTTATACTATATCTGAATGGGGAATTGTGTCAAAGGCTTTGGCCAGGTCAAGAACTTCAAATTCAACTTGATGATTTTCAGCTATGATGAAAGAGGAATACATCTGCATGTTTATTAGAAAAACCTTCTTGAAACCTACAAGCCCTTCAGAAAACAAGGGAAATCACTATACTCATACTCTGTCGACAAGTTATGGGACACCCTCCCACTTAACATTAAGCTAACTCCTAGCCTACCTCTCTTTAAAATGCCTTATTCCTGGTTAATCCACTTATTTCCCTCCCTACTAACCTCCTCCTCCTCCTAAATTAATCTACTAACTATCACAGCAAAGTTATGGATACTATGCACCTTTCTGTTTATTGCATTTTACTCAGTTTGCCAGAAGACTAACATTCTCACCTAACAAAGGAGTAACACCACGACTGACCCACTCGAATCTATGTCATGTTAATCACATATACTCTAAGAAAATACTATTTACCCTAAGAATCTTATTTCAGTACATGTAGGAATGTAAACTGTAAATTCTATACTTTTTTTACATATTACATTTTATTCTGTAGACTCTAAATATTCAGTGTATTCTTACATTAAAAAAATAATCTTTTTCACATATCTAACCAAGTTATAAATGTGGAGCTTTTCCCCTCAGGCCTCCACTGAAAACGGGTTATGTAACCCAGATGGGCTATCCCAGCAAACAAATGTCAAATAAATAAATAAATAAATAAAACATTTGGTGGTGATCTAGATTCTTCTTGCAGGATGTGGGTAAAAGATTGGTATCATTTCTAATTTTGTTAGGGGAGTCCATTATCATTTCTTGCTCAGGCTATAGGTTTGAGAAATCAGTAAAGTTTCAAGCAAGCAAACAGAGTATGGTTTATTTTATGTTTAATGAAGTTAATGTGATGTTACATAGAAAAAGAAGGAATACTGAATATATAAAGATGTGAAAAATATTCATGAGATTGTCCTGACAGAACAGAAAATGTTTAGATGGTGAAAGGGATTTTATTCTAACTGCATTTTCAAAATAATTTTTTTTTCATTTTTTTTTTAAAGTAGAATGTCATAGCAATTAGTAAGTCTAGTAAGGATCTTTTAAAAATTGCACTTGAAATTTGTTAAATAATGAAGAGGAACGATTAAAGAGGACTAGATTGTCAGCCTGAAGAAAGTAGTCGTTAAGGTGAAAATCAGAGTGTAAAAAGTTTATTGCCAAAGTTTAAACGAGGAGAAGATGAGCTATTGTAGGCTTTCTTAACGATAAAACATATATCACTGACATACTTTTTAAAGCTGGAGATGGTTGTTAGTCCACTGAGAATAGTGTATAAGGAGATATAGAAGACACTGTGTTTAACTGGCTTGAAACTTTGATCAAATCAGTGAAGACAGCACCAGTAAGTAAGTCATTATCCGTTACTGTTACGAAAGACTCTGAGAGAGTAGAGTGCATTCTGTGCACTTCTTCCAAATGTGAATCCCTAGTGATAAACGAATAGCTTGTGTTGTTTGTTTCAGAAGTTTGTTAACACATAACTTTTATAAAATAATTTAGATAAAGACAGGAGAATAGAGGTGGGGCTCATTCACTCCAGTACAACTATTTTGAGTATGTACCTTTAACTCCTAGTGGGTGTGGCCTGAGCCTTTAAAAATTAAATTATCACCTTACATTCTAACAAATACTCATTGACAGAAGTCAAATATCAATACAATTGTGTTTGCCATCATGTATGCTTCAAGGTAAAATATTTTTAAACCTTGTATGTAGTATGGTTTTGGAATTATTAATGCAAATATGCACAAGTAATATTTGACGCCTAGAGGAGCAGTAGGAGGTAACGGCAGATGCACCTGGAGGCGTCACTCAGATGTAATGAGAGATGACACTAAGCAAACTTGTTTTGGAAAAGATAAAAGGAATGCTTCTTCCAAGGATGATGCAAAAGTAACAGTATAAAAAAAAACTGTCAGGGCAGTAACAAAATTAAGTCTATAAAGAGTTTTAGAAGTCAGGAAAATATGCCATCCATGCCTGACTTTCAATCATCAGTGAGACTATTCAGGAATTTTTTGGTTTATCTGAGAAATGTTGTCTTTCTCTGAAAGGGTAGAATGAAGGAATCAGTTCTGAATGATAGGAAGTATGAGAGATATTAGAGAATTATTTTTAAAAATCATCAGTAAGGGTGGAAAGTTTTATTGTGTCTTTGAATTTTTCTATAACACCAGTGACTGCAGATTACATTGCTTTTACTGTTAGTCTGTTAACAGCAAAGTAATTCCTTAAAGATTGTGATAAATTGATACTTAAGACCAGTAGAAAATTATAATAGAGGAGATGTGGGCATCCACATGGGCCCGCAGCTCCAGGAGGGTCCATGGTCAGTAAACAAATTATTTAAAGTTTTAAAAACAAAAGTTTTGTTGTGTTCAGTATTGCAAATATATATTAGGTAGCTTACATGCTTAACATAAAAATCTGTATTGTTCACATTAATAAAAAGCTAAATGATAGACATTGTGAATATTTCTTCTGTGTACTCAGAGTAGCTACCATCTGTGTACGTGCAACATGGGCCATTGACAATATTTTAATTTATTTATTTCTAAGTAAATACACATTTCTTTACTTAATAGTAAATATATAAATAAATGGCAACCAACAGTCCACTATTCAGTGCTGCAGGTTTCTGCTGACTACTTTTGTCTGGTACATTGGGAAACCATTAAGCAGATAGTCGTGGCATTTCAAATGACATAGTGAAAAGTTCCAGACTGCTATAGACAATTGCCATAAGGTGAGGTATTTTTTTTTTTGGCTAGCAACCAGATATAACATTGATAAATGCAGTCTGTGGAGATCTGTGTATAACCACTGAAACTGTGCGGATAAAAACATATTGTCATTTGCTAAGTTTAAAACTCAACTTTGCCTTTATTTCTGGCTACTTCTGGGTGTAAAAGAATGTTCAACAATTCCTGGTTTTGTTCATACTTCTAATTCTGGTCTGTGCCACATAAACTGTCTGCTTTTCTGGTAAACCAGTGAGGGCTCTAGGCATTACATGGTATAGAGAAGATGGCTGTGGATGAAAACTTTTTTACAGGGCTAATATGCACTTCTATGACATACATTGGAATATATAGTCTCTGATGATAGTATGAAGCAAAAATGAAAAATATTCCTATAAACTGTCCCTGATGGTTTTTCTGGCAAATTACTGAGGATTATAGACACTGAAATTGAGATGGGGGGTGCTGGATGTGGATGAAAATAGCTTAACCTCTTGTTTTCTTATTTTAATTCCTGGCTTTACAGGATTAAGAGTGTATTTGTATGTTATACAGTATGATATTTATTGTAGTACGAGCCTTTGTCCCTGATATTACCTCATATTTTTGGTCTGTGTGTCATAAAATATGTGTTTTTTTAGCAAATAATGCAGAATTACAGTCACTGAATGATGAAAGTCATTTCACTTTTCATTATGTTTTTTTCAGAAAATGCTTGATTAAGCAGTGACTGTTTTTCTAACAACTTTCTTGGTGCATAACAGCAATACTAAAAAGCACATCTCTAATTTGGGGCTTTTGTAATTCATTATTTTCTACTTTATCACTGATTCATATGATATGAGGTTGAAAAAGATATTTAGCACAGACAGTTTATTTTAAATGTGCAAACTGGGGTGGAACACTGATCACAAATGACCATTTTCATTCTCCGGCAGTGTAGAAAACAAATATACATTTTAGCAAAGAAACAAGAGTGTTAACAGATTACTTGGCAAATATACTTTTACATGACAAAGTGGCTATATCTGTGCTGGAAAGCAATTGTGGGCAATTGTTGATTAAAATAACTTACACCCTGGTCACTTGCTCAGTTAACAATCTGTCTTTGCTGGAGTAATGAGCATTTATGGATATACGTTGGAATACTTATAGTTATTGGGCCAGATTCATGAACATTTAATTTTCACACTGCTATCATGCGCATGTTATGGGATAGCACATAGTTTATTCATTACATGGCTCTATATGTCGTGAAAAATTGCCAAACAAAGTTAAACAGCAGAGTATGCTAATGAAAGTGTAGTCAGCAGAATTACATGCTTATGAACTAATTCAGTATGGAGAAACCATTCAAAAAAACTATAAAATAACCTTGTAGAGATGGTGTTGATCTTTGCCATGATCACCAGAACCTTCTGGAATACAGCCAACATCACACCTAGAAAAAAAAGCAATGTTAGGGGCTGGTGCTGCTCCCTTGCATGTGTATGTGCAACAGGCTGAAATATCTGCTGTTGATAGACTTCGTCCAAGAAGAAAGGTGTTCAGATCTATTTAACATATCATGGACTACATGAAATTGAAATTCTAGAATGATAAAGGGTTGATAGGGAAACATTACAAGAATTCTGCAACCTCTGCCACCTCCACCTGAAATCCAGTGGAAATTGAGGTGAAGCTATACTGATGGAAGCTTAGGTATGTATAGCATTAAGGATACTAGCTACTGGTACATTCAGGAGATCCACAGAAGATATACTAGAGGCATCACAGACTTCAGCTTCCAGAATATTTCACCAGTGTTTCAATGCTATGCTGGAAGATACTTCCCTGAAGTCTTGGGAACCACCGACTGCACTCACATAGAAATATAAGTACCACCTGGTGAACAGGGAATGACTTACATCAACAGGAAGGAGTTCCACTCAGTCTAACACCAGGTTGTCTGTAATGCCCAAGGGATCATCCTCAGTGTCTCTGCAGGCAACCCAGGCAGTTATTGTGACTCACACATTTGGCACACCTTACAGCTTTACACAAGGTTTGCTAGGGGTGATATTCCACAAGCCCATTTAGTGGGTGATGCAGGTTATGCACTGGAACTGTGGCTGATGATACCCTTCAGAAATGCACACTGACACACAGAAGAAGGACACAACAATGTCCATGCTCAAATGAGAAGTATCCTAGAGCATGTGTTTGGAATGCTAAAGTCATGGTTCCACTGTTTAGACACATTATAGGGTGCACAGCAGTATGTCACAGGCAACTGCACAGAAGTTCTCACAGTCTGTGCCATGTTGCACAATATCTTCTTGATGAAACAGCTGCATCTGGGATAGCAAGTGCCAGGATCACAGGCAGTGCCAGCAACTCCAGCACACACACACACACACACACACACACACACACACACACACACACACACACACACACACACACACACACACACACAAGTGCACGCGTGCGCATGAGGATTCTGAGGGAGAGCCTCCAATTACAGGGGTAGCCAGCAGGCGTAGGGTTGGACAATATGCCATTGCCTTGGCTAAGATGCAAGGAATGCATATACACTCACCACCTAAGACTCAATAGTTAGTGCATACACTCAGCAATTAAGAGTCAAATGATAGCAAACACACTCACTAGTAAAGCAATACACATAAAACTTAAGCACATATAAATATTAAAAGGGATGACATCCAACAGAAAAAACTGTACTTAACCACGTAATGTCTGTGTATGGATAGCATCAGACAGAGACCATCCCAAAGGACATGACTACTAAATGTGTAATGTCAAGGTAAGTGTGGAACCTGTATTATATGAAAAAAATGTGTAAGAAGATAAACTACCTGCATACTGTCAGTCATAAATGTACCCAAGCAGAGCTTGTGTGAGGTACCCACCAATGGCGTTCTTGCTTTATAGCAATTATGTCTGCATTATACAGGTATTCATAGTACATAATAACTGGAATCAAGCCTGTCACCCACTGTACACACAGCAGTTAACAGGGCAATTATATCAACAGTTTCACAAGCAGAGCAATAAGCCAAAATGCAATATCACTGGTTGGAATGCATGACTTATAATACTTAAAAAAAAAAAAAAAAAACATTAAAAAAAACCTTCTGAAATGAGTATTTATATCCACAATCCTGTTATGTATGAAATATGCATATAATTAACATACAGAGAAAGAATTTCTTACCTATCCACTCTGTGCATCAGACATATATACAGCGCTAATTCAAACCCAAATGAAGAAAAGGCATGGCACAGTCATCATTATTTGAATGGGGGGGGGGGGGGCAGGAGGGGTTGGCAGTAGACCAAGACTGACCTCAAAGTTATGAGAGTGTGTGAGTAAAAAACACAGAACATTCAGTAAAATATGAACTATCCCAGCGCCACTAACTGGAGATATTTCCCAATCAACATTAAGGTTTTCTTAGCTTGCATGTGTATGGGTCAGTATGGGCAGTTTTTTTGAAATGTTGCATGAACACAATCAAGTTCTGTACCAGCACTATGTCCTTCCATGTTGGACAAGTTTGAGCCATGCATGGCAGAGTTCTCAGTTCAATGTCCTCACTCCCTACCAAGAGAACTGCCTGTGCCAGAAGTTACACTGCCACTCCACATCTGTGGTTTGAAGTGGGGAGTTTGCCTGAATGTAAGCAACATCTGCTGGATCAGCTTTCTTCATGACTATGTCCAGAACCACAACCCCATAGCCTACCAAGTCTGGGTGTAGACAACTCAATCACTGACTGAGCAGTGGAATTAGTCCCACTATGGGAACAGGATCTGGCATAGCCACATCCACTAACACCAGAGGATGTTGCAAATCTATGGACATGTGGATGCCACCCCTCCCCCAGCAGATGTTCCATCACAGACATTGCCCAATCCAGTGTGTTACTCATCCTATCCTATCCAATGAGTCACCCACATGGTTGACTCTGTCAAGCATGGCAGAATGTACTACATTTAGAGTCGCACTATCTTTTCCGAGGCACTGTAAAACATGCTTGTACTTCCATAATGGCCATATACATTTGTCTGGTGGCATCTAATGACACAACAGGATAAGGAAAAGAGTGGATAGTAGGCCTCCTCCGAGCACCTCTAAAAAACCTCCTGTGTGATGCCACACCCTCATGATGGATACAGGCAGACTCAACTAGCTCTGCAAGTGGTGTAACCATACTACACTGATCAACTGTGTCACCTGCAACCTTCATATATCTGGGACTTGAGTGGAATGGGTATGTGTAGGCATACTGATTGTGTCCAAAATAATGCCAGTGGATGTGTGACCCACAACGTTAGTGTCAGATTGAACATCTGCTCACCCCGACTGTGCCTGTATATCATGACCACCATCATCATTGGAGGCTACTGATACTTTGACATCAGGTAGTTTGACTTCTACACTTCCAGTCTCAGGATTACCTATGAAAATAATCACTGAACACAAGCTGGAGAGAAATAGTAAGCAGAAATGAACCAAACACATTCATGTTAAACAATTTCAAACATTAAAGGAATACAATATGTTTTACTCTTTCTCAAGCATACATCTAATTAATGGTTATTGCTAATAAAAGAAACTTTGTGCTTACCATCTGCAGGTGGTCTTTCATATGGTAATCTGATGTCCCTGGAGAAAGGGGAAGGTACTGTTAAGAAGGCTAATAAGCATCGGAATGCAAATGACACAAGGACAGGAGAATAACGTTTGGTCTATTTTCCTATTAAGAAATATGTCAGAATCAAGCTGATTGACCATTTCCCCCAGCATAATCTCTGTTGGACTCTTCGCTCTTGTATAGCACATGTATCAATGTTTACAGATATAGAAAGAGAAATACATAAAGATGCCTAGACTGGCATTGCATGGCTTAGATATACAGCATACTTGGGATTTCTTCTTGGGACCCACATCAAGGAGTCTAACCCTTGGCTGTGCTGTCTGGATCTCTGACAGTGGAGAGGAAATGTTCATTTTCAATAAGCGATGTTTTTGTGGCAGGCTCCCCCATAGCCATCTGATCTTGTGCTACTACAGCTGTGTGCAGCTGTAATCATATCAGTAGCATGGTGCTGCACCTGATTATAACTTCTGGCACACCCAACTTCTACATTTATATCACCAACTACCTGCTGCCATATGCTTTTTCTGGCTGACATATTACCTCTGCCTCTTTCAAGCAGGAAGGATCCATGGCAGCGTAAGACTTCACTGATGACCTCATTCTCTACATCACTGAATGGTGGTTTTAGTGAAACTAGGGTTACCACCCATCCCGTTTACTTTGGGACACTTATGGTTTGGGCTACTTCATTCCACTGACTGCTCTGTAAAGCAGTGGGACGTTAAATGTCCCACTTTTCAATATCATGCTGATTCGCTGTGGAAAACCCACAAATATTTCCAGTTTTTCCACAGCAATTCAATTACATCAATAACGTTGAGTAGCGTGGACCTGCTGACAAATAGACATAACTGTTCCCTGTTAGGTTTGAGTATGTTTAAATCATGCAGCAACTGACTGCAACTTGTGAAGGGGGCGGGGACTAGGTGGATCTCTGGCACTGAATTCAAAAGTAGAAAAAAAAAATGGAAAACAATAGCTGTTGTTTTCCTACTGCTTAAAAACATTTGGACATCAGATGTATGCCATTCACAGGGTTTTTAGATGGCAGCTGGGCACAAAATATGACATTCAGCTTTGCAGACAAGGGTATTGTAATAGTGTGTGTTACAGTTTTGGAAAGCTGCATAGAGAAGCGACAAGCTTTATCAAGCCTTCTTGTCAGTTTTTATATGTATTATTATAGAAATAACATTGCCCACATGTTTAATTAGCAGCTAAAGAAAACATCAATTAAATAAACTGGTGTTGCAGTCCAGATTACATTCCACGTATCTGACCGCAGTCCTTCAGCAGGAGCCAGCAGCTTTCTACTGGTTTCCATTTCTCACAGTGGCACATACAATTTTAAACTTCACTAACTGTCTGAAGTGTGGAACTGGCAGTTGTTCTTTTAGAAAGAAATTACTTTAAGTCACTCTAAGGTAGGTCACACACAGTACATGTGCACTCCCCCAACAGTAGGGTAGTAGAAAGGTTTACTGACATTGACTCACGCACTTAACATAAAATAATTTCCCACCATTTTTCCTTGAATGTTACCACTGGGATGCTCATTCAGCAGAAGGTGGTATCTATACTCAACCCTTTAAAGCAAGAAATCTGGACAAAGCCATAAATAAAAGTGGGGCAAGGGCCCAAAAATCAGGACAAATTTAATTATTGCTCTTACAAACTTAGAAAGTTGACAGAATAACAGGTTTTGCATTTGCATAAATTTTCTGAAGGGTTTGAGGACTACAGTTTGAAACTCGAATGTCTCTCGTTACTTTCTAATGTAAATCTTTAATGATTTACCAGTAATTCGCCAGAGAAAACCACAGTTTTATGAAAAACAGACCAAAAAAACATGAGGCAAATATCTGGACAGTTGAGAGGTATGGTGGTATCATTCTTACTTTTCATCCATTAACTTCTTTGTCCTTCTTAAATCTTAATCCCTCCCAGCTCCAAAGTCCTAAACCTAAAACTGATAGCTTTTGGAGAGGTGTAATAATGTTACTTTATGTTGAAACCTTTTGTTTTGGTGGTTATTGTTGGTGACTCAAAAAGAAAACAACCCCAGACCTGCAGGCAGAGCTATTCCCTGTTAGGTCCAGGTGTTGTAAATCATGCAGCAATTGGCTGCAACTCACGAAAGGGGTGGGGATTGAGCAAGAAAGAGCCCTATAAAGGTCAGGGGCTGTGGAGCAGTTTTTATTACCACTTCTACAGCTGCTAGAAGAATACTAGGATCATAGTATGAGATTTGTCTTGTCTTTTCTTTTACAGCCACTCGGCTACTCCAGCAGGTAGAAAGCTAGCTAGCTATCCATTCTAGCAGCAGCAGCTGCAGGCAGGGAGGAAGCAAGCAAGCCAGCCAATCCAGCAGGCAGGGAGGAAATCAACCAGCCAGCCAGCCATTCCAGGAGGCAGGGAATAAGCAAGACAGCCAGCCATTTCAGCAGGCAGGGAAGAAGCAAGACAGCCAGCAATTTCAGCAGGCAGGGAGGACGTCAGCCAGACAGCCATTTCAGCAAGCAGGGAGGAAGCCAGACAGCCAGCCATTCGAGCAGGCAGGGAGGAAGCCAGCCAGGCCCAGCCAGCCACTCTAGCAAGAAGGAAACCAGCCAGGCACAACCAGCCACTCCAGCAGAAAGGAAGCAAGCCAGCCCAGCAAAGACTGCGACTGTACTGGTGGTAAGTAAGTACAAATACTATTTCATGGCTGTAACTTTTTAAAAGGGGGATATTGCATTTTATTTCAATTTAACTTTTTAATGTTTAGAAATAAATGGGGTGCACTGTACATGATTTAAATCTGTGTTGTTCTGTGTGTGTGTGTGTGTGTGTGTGTGTGTGTGTGTGTGTGTGTGTGTGTGTGTGTGTGTGTGTGTGTGTGTGTTTAGTCTCTAATTGTGGTTTTGATTTGAGATGATTTGGAAACATTAATTTTAAATTCTAAAATCTGGGCATATAATATTTTTCTGATGGGGCAATTTTCATGGACAAATGTAGTGTGATATATATCTATTGTACTTGTGGCTTTTTCAGGATACTTTGCATTTACAAATAGAAATGTGTCAGGAGTCAGGACAGTTTGCACTTGTGTGGAAATATCTGCAATTTGTTTTTTTAAATGCTGTCTTCAAGAAGTTAAAATACTGCTTTGGGTATTTTTATAGTGTTCTTGCAAGTCATCACTAAACAACTTTTAAAACTGAAAGTGTGATGCGCATGTGTGTAACTTTATTTTCTGAGGGGACACATTCATAGGTTTGTTTAATATGAGTAGTGTGTTTTTCTGTAAAGTTTACTTACTGTTAACCAAGTAATGTGTGTTTTTTTCAGTAATGTTTTACTTTTACTGTTAAAGCTTCATAATTTAAATGTTTTCAGATTTCAGTATGCTGTAATAACTTAACTTCACACTGTTGTTCCCATAACTGCATCTCCTTCACTACCCCTGCAGTGATGTCATAGTAGAGGGAGAGGCCTTTGTCATATTGGCCACACCCCCATGACCCACTTTGGCTTGCTTAAAAGGTGGCAACCCTAAGTGGAACAGATGGTTTGGGTTCTATAATCATGTATGATATGAAATAGAAAAGAAACAACAAAATTGTAGGATATGAATTGCTACATATATTCTTTTGCCTGTGTAATTTTAACATTGCTTAGCAGAGCACAAACAGAACTCACTCTCAGTGGAACAAACATATTTGGTGCCAGTGTGCAGTATTTCTACTGAGTGAGTAATGTGCACATTTTGTATACCTGTTTCTGTGATAGAAGCTGTAAATGAAGTGAATTTGGACCCTTAACATAGTTTCTCTGGGGTTCAAATATATACCCTGTAAAATGTCTGCAGAAATTATTACTTCAAATGTAGGAATCACTTTCATCATAACTTCATATTTTTTTTAATTGCTCATTTGCTCACTGCTGAACAGCTCACAATCAAGCTTACCTGCTTAAGGAAAAATGTGAAAAATGTTATTTGTGCAACCTTCTGTAACACAAGCAGGCTTAGCAGCAATGCATGAATATCAATATGGTTGACAGCACTGAGTGGAGAATGTCCACCTCCTGTGTAGCTGCCTGTCTGGTAGAAGGTATAAGTGCAATAAATTTAGAAATAGAATATCTAGAGTTCAATCCCAGACAGCACTTTTTTACAAAGGTTATCAGAATGCAATTTCTAATAACACCTTGACTAGGAAGGTAAGACTACATACAAATGGCTGTCATAATTTATGCTTATTGCAATGCATCTCTCATTAATAGTTTGATTAATTAATTTTTCTAAGTAGCATATATCATCGCTGATTTAGTTATGAAGTACAGTTCAATGTGTGTGCAATTGTTCAAGTAGGATTTTTGTGATAATGGAATAAAGATAGACTTACATCTCTATGATGGGCTGAATAAGTTAAAATTATCTTCTCTCCTCACAACTGACAACCCTGTGTTTAAGACAACATGTTTAGTGAAATATGTATGTTTCATACCCCAACCTGTATTAATCAGCTCAAGTCTGTCCATCTGATATACACTCACAAGCAGTAATACTGCTCTTTTATGAGAATGCATTTTACATGACTTCCTATCACACACATGCAGACGTATGTGAAGCAAATCTCCATTCATACTGAATTCAGTTTATCTGTAATGAAGATGGTTGAAAAGGAGTTCTCCTGTAGCACTTTCAGATAATTACCTTCTTTGAAATTATACGTGTTTTCTTCTTTAAGTTTGATTTCCACAATGGTCACCTAACTTTTCACGGTGTGTAAGTCATGTGCCAAGTCATCCTATTTTGCATCCAAAACACAAAGAATAACAAGGCATGCCATCAGTGTTGACTATATGAAAAAAAAAGTGTGAATATGTTGAGCATCACAGATGGCAAACCTCACTGCCGTATTTTGCACCTTCTTTACTGTTTTTAAAATATCTTCTGTGTTGTTTACAAATACCTCTGAATTTATCAGTTTACCATTGTGCAAAAGTAGTTGCCATGGCTGTGCATTAGCTGTTAAATGTGAGATTAGAATTTGGTATGGATACAGACTTAAGAGTTGCTACTTGACTTCTGTGGGCATTGCTGGAGTGGAAGATGGTGTTGAATTTAGAGCACAAAGATGGGACGTTGAGAACACCAAGATATTTGTGGTAGTCTTTATGAAGCACTAAAGTGATAGGCTGCTGCAAGGGGACTATACTGTGTCTCAGTATAAGACTTTGTCTTGGAATAGATAAGGTTGTCTCCAGTGCAACTGGCATCCCGCCTACTGAAGAGAATTGTCATCACCACTATAGTGACCTGAAACAGGGCAAGATTAAACTCCTTAGGTGATGGAAGGATGAATTTAGGACTGCTGACATTCTTTAGTTGTGTAAATATACTGACCCATCAGTATTAAGTGATACAGAATGCAGGACATAGCCAAGACGATTATTCAACATGCTTTTGTGTCTCTTCTTCTCTTCTCTGTTGTACAGCTGCTGAAGACATTCCAGGGAACCTTGAGGTGCACCAAGAACGATTAAATCACCTCAGGGAGACATGGGATACGTATGCATCAGGTCTTACTGTAATGTTAATAAGTATTGTATTTGTATACAATATGTCAGTACTTTAATAAACAGATGCATCTGAAATATCATAGCAGAGCAACTGATTAATGATATAACAGAATAAGACATCCGCATTGTACCTGGATGTGGCAGAAGTGTATAGAATGGATAATAACCGTTTCTTTTCTGAAATTATATAGTCATGTGATATGCCATGGATTTAATTATCTGTCATTTTTGTCTCACCCCACCCCTCTCTCTCTCTCTCTCTCTCTCTCTCTCACTCTGTCACTCATGTGTGTGTGTGTTTTTGTGGGGGGGTTTATATAGCGTAACATTTTCTATTGTCATACATTTAGATGGAATGACCACTGCTGATCAGCCCACCATCCTATCACAGGTTGCAGCCCCAACACCCAGCATGTGAGGGTTCCAAGCTGTAACCACTGCTTTCACAACCCCTACCCTACCTTCTCCATCTGCATCAGGTAGCGCTATCCTGATAGTTGGTGAACTGGTATCATCTGGGAGTAGTATGTGTGGAGGTGGTAATTTTGTCAACAACTAAGAGCTGACAGGGTTTGTGGATGGTACAATGAAAAGGGGTTTCCATGCCCGAATAGGCCATGTTGAAAGGGTGCTTCATCACATTGCTAAGATATTGTCACATTGAACACTGATGTAGAAAACTGAGACAGGAGGCAGTGATGACAGAGCTGATGGTTAGGATTGCATTCTTTCTGTTCTCAGGCTTGATGTCAGTGCACCTCTAATGGTATCTATCGCCATTCATATCCCCCAGCCTTTTGTGTCCATCGCCAACCTTGTCTGTCTTGCTTGTCCTGTATGTCTGCACCTGCTTCCTCAACTAACCTTCTTACCTGACCATCATATTCATAATTGCCTTCCCCAACATTCAATCTTTGAAAGAAAAAAAAATTGGGCACCTGTCCCACAAAACTAACTCATACATAGCTCTCCACTTCACCTATGTGTCTTCCTGACACACTTGATTTGGTACAATTGGCTGTATAACATTATTCTTTTATTGTCACCTACCCTCTGTGTGGTGACAGTCGAAATACAGAAAATTGTGACTACACTTCTAAATTTATGTTGTGAAGAAGTGAATAGCTATGGTTCTCTTCCACTACCTTCCTGAAATTTTCTCTGTTCTTACCCCTTTGTGTCCTCTCCTCTACCCCTGCATTCAACCACTTTCCTATCAACCCCTTTATTACATGTTTAATCTATTCAAAAATATAATCACACACAACACACAGAGCCAGAAATGGCCCATAAGAAAGCCTTTACTTTTTGTCCTCATCCATTGTGCAGAGTTTTGCTTTACACAGAAAATGCTGAGAGATAGCAAATGGCTGTTCATGTCCTATGGGAACCACCTGGTCAGTTGTTGTCATCACCCACAGTAGTCCAGTTATCCTTGAGCAAAGGTGCTTAACCATGTTGCACTATGGGAATACAGAGTTTTGCAGAGTAAAGGAAATCACTGGCAACAGTTACTCTCACAGTTCTTTAACTAATGCATGTAATCAAGTGCAACTTCCTTTGTGGAGTGTTGATATAAATCATTTATCTAAATGTTGCTTTTTGGCCATAGCTTCAATGGTTCAAGTCCAGATGTATGTCACATTTCTTATTGTGATATTATACCTCTATGATATGATTAATGACATGCATCTTAATTTTATCCAGTAACATCCTGTCATGAGTAGATTTTGAACACTGTTGCAAAAAAGCATTTGTAAACACATCCATGCCGATAAGGAAGAATTATTAAACCACCCTTATTCTAGTCATCATCATCACTTTTTGCTGTCCTACAGCTTCTTTATTCCCACAGCCATCACTCATTGACATAGAGCATGTTTAACACTCAGGTTACACCATAAACATGTACATTAATGACCATAACACCATCATTTCACATCTGATCTATTTTCACATCTTTGGTCTCACTCCTTTGTACTGTTGACTGTTCATTAGGCTGATGGATATAAATGTCATGTTATGGCATTTTCAGTCTACCATTATTTTGCTGCAGAATAAAACCTACATCTTATATTGGATAAATAAGTTATCAGTGTGCTTTGAAAGATGTGATTTTTGAGATGTGTGACATAGAGTTTTCTTGGTGGGGTGTACAGATAATGATTAAGTCTATATACTTAATTTTTCATTTTGATGACAGTTCAAATGGATCATTAGATGAACCTCTTACTGCCTGTTTTTCTAAGTGTCCTTTCTGTGAATGAGTTGCATATGTTTCTCTCTAAGACCCTTCAGACTTATCAGTTGTAGTCCACAGCATTTGTTCACGATCTGCAATGAGCAACTGTAGTATGTGATGCTAAATGGCATTTCAGGTGTTAAAAAATGCAGTGAGTGTTTGCCTTATGCCACATTGTACACCCAGTTAACTTGTGATTTGCCTCAAAGCATGTATCATATGTAGTAGGTATAAAAGATTATTTCAGTAGCTATTACACATAATTTGGCAAGGAGCATAGATATTCTTAAAGTCATGATAAAAAGTTAGTATAATAATCTCATTCTGGCACTCTTTGTAAAAGGATCTGCATACTGGAGTTAAACCCTGCTTCAGCTCTTGTAGTTTCACTTAGCTCTGAGAGCTTACTCTTTGTGGCTCAGAGAAAGCTAGGCTGACACCCATATTTTCTCCACTAAGTACTGCCCAGACTGCAGATGGCCATGCATTACTGATAAACCTATTTGCACCATAGACTACAAAACAAATGAAGTGTTTCACTGTTTCTTTTATCAGAGAATTCTGTTTGCTCACAGCATACTGTCATGCAAATGGGGAAGGTAAACACAGAACTTCATTTCTGAATTAAGCGTTGGAGCTTAACATTGAAAGGTGTAATGGAACATGTGGAGCACATGCATCTGCTATAAATTTAATCAGAATCACAGCATTTCCTTTGTGATTCTTATTTGTACAAAGGTTGCCAGGGAGTACCACTGGACATCAGTAAATACTGGTAATTTACAGTCTATGAGTTCAACACATCAAAGTCTCATTACACATGTGCTAACCCTTTCCTAACATCTGCCCAAAACATTTCTCAGCACTGCACTTTAGGAAGAGGTTTGGCACAAAATAAGTATTGTGACTGGATTATATTACTTCATTAGACTGAAATTGTTTAATGCATTTATGTGAAATGCAGTGAACTGTGTGGTTACTTGACCACTTCATTCTGGACAGTTGAGTCTGCACTGCAGCGCAGACACTTACACTTGCTTGACACACATAAATCATTACTTTTATCTCTCCTGCATTGTAACATTAAGTATTTATTGACATTGACAGTCCACATTGCCCATGCATGAGGACATTCCATTGGTAATATTAGTAAAATTCATTAATGTTTAGATACCATCATCATAACCTGATGACCCAAGAATGATTCGTTGTCCATCCTGTGTTTCACATGTGTGAGTATCTCATATACAGAAGACAGGTAGGTATATGTCACTCTCAGTTATGCAGTATATCTTAATGACAGCATAGCTGGCATAAGTTAGCAGTAAGTATGTATTGATTATCAATCATAGCATTGCCCTTACTCCATCATATCAACAAATATGGATTTGCACAAAACCTTCAATATCACAATATCTTCTCTGACACAGAATGAGACTGTAATCCTATCTACACTGCACTGTCACAGTTTAAATTAAGACTTCTGCACTGGCACTTACATTAAATACTGTGCTCTGTAGATTGTGCCAGTAAATAGGTAGGGTGTTCTAATCTCATGAGAGTTAATGTTTGTGGTGTGTATACAGAATTATTTAAATATGATATTAACTACTACTGTCTGCAATACAGTAGCAGTCCAGAGTAAGTTTTACTCTGCAGGGTGAGTCCACATCTTTGTCAAACCCTTCTCCCAATGTCATCTTCTCAGCAACACCACAATAATGTCATTCTCTATAAAGTGCATTCTCACACCATAGAAGACAGACTTCTGTGGTAGTGCCTGCATTAAGTAATGTGTACTTAAGATTACATAGCTAGACAGGTTGAGAGTTCTACTCTCATAGCAGTTAACTTATGTGAGGTGTTTGTGTATGAAGTAGCAAATGTGACCTTAACTACTGCTGTCTACAATGCATGTGTAGCCTAGAGTAAATTTTACACTGCATGGTGAGTCCACATCAATGTCTGACCTTTCTACCAACAACATATTCTCTGCAACACCACACTGCTGTCATCCTCTGTGAAGTGCACCCTCATATTACAAACGTCAGACTTCTGTGGTGGCATTTTCATTAAGTACTGTGTCTTCTAGACTGCATAGCTAGATTGATAGCGAGTTTTAATCTTACAGCAGTCAACTGGTGTGCTTTGTGTGTATGGAGTTGTGCAAATATGAGCTTAACTATTGTTGTCCACGGTACAATTAAAGCCTGGAGTAGATTTTACACTGTAGGGTGAGTCCATATCAGTGTCAGACCTTTCTCACAATATCATCTTCTCTGCCACACCACAATGCTGCCATCTTCTATGATGTGGACTCTCACACCATAAAAGACAACCTTTTGCTGCTGCACTTGCGTTAAGTACTGTGTCCTCTAGATTATGTAACTAGATAGATAGAGTGTTCTAATCTCATGGCAGTCTGTTGTGTGTGTATGTGTGTGTGTGTGTGTGTGTGTGTGTGTGTGTGTGTGTATGTATGGACTTGCATAAATTTAACCTTAACTACTATTGTCCATTATACAATAATAGCCTGGAGTACTTTTTATACTGCATAGTGAGCCCACTTCACTGTCAGATCCTTCTCCCAACATCAAATTTTCTGCAACACTACTCTGATGTCATCCTCAATAAAGTACTCTCTCACACTTTAAAAGTCAGACTTCTGTGGTGGAGCTTCAGGTAAGTATTGTGTCATCTAAATTATATAAAAATATATGTAGGGGGTTCTAATCTCGCAACAATCAACTTTGTGTGACGGTGAATCCTTTGCATCACTGCAAGATTAATTTAGGAGGTGTGCTTATCTGACTCCCACTCATACAAAACATTTACATGGTCAGATAAATCCTACATCCCTTTTCCACTCTACATAAATGCATACTGACTGCAACACCATGATGAGATCATCAATTCAATAATGCATTATCACACCACTAAAGCCAGACTTCTCCTGAGGCGCATGTTTATAACACACTTGTTTGCAGATTGTGCATTCGATAGGCAGCGTGTTTGAATACAGCACTAAGACAATCCTGACTGTATATAGATGCAGGAGTATTTTACACTTTTTAGCACTGACTAAATTTAGAACTGCACATAGCTGTAGAAGTCACTTTTGTACATGCAGCTCCTTTGCATGATACAGCTGATGTCATCCTTTCAAAGATGCTGTGTGGCTCACATGCAATCAGTCTTTTCGTGTGGTGTGTGCATATAATATACTTGTTTGCAGACTGTATCCATACATAGGTAGAAAGTGCGAATACAGGAATGACTTTCATTTTTAAGTGTGTCATTCTTCCTCTTACTGTGCACAATACACTACAAATGTATATATGATGTATATCATCTATACAGTGTGCTTGTGCTGTGCAACCACTTTTTAGTGGAAACATTCAACTAATATACAATGGTGATGTAATACACTGAAATGTACAGTGTCACAGAAGTCAAATAAATCTATAGTTGCCCTTGTGTTTCAGCAAACTTTCATTAGCCAGTGATGGTAGCTATATACTTCAAATCCAGACATCACTGCTTACATTCAGTGTATATGTTGTTATCGGTACTGTCACACACGTGTGCTATGTTCATGTTTAGATGCTGTTTCTTGTTGTATGAGTTTCTTCTGCATTTCCTTTGAAAAGGTTATACTGAAGACTGAAGCTGTCATTTGAATATATTTTCATTCCATCACAGTTGTAGTGAGACACCTGCTCAGGACTGAGGACACAAAACAATGTAATGTATGTTGTTGCCTAAATAAGGAGTGTGTTCCAATATGGGATTATAGCCGCACTGTACATAATTGCTCTTCTTCCATCACAGTGACAACAGTAGGTGGCTACAAATGTGTTTGAGTATACCTAGCATCAGGCATTGTTGTATGACATACAGCAAAATTATAACTAATTCAAGGACACATATTCTTTGGTTCATACACATGATGTAATGCGTTCTCATAATCATACATATTGGTTCATAGGTGTGTACTAAGCTAATGTCCCTGGAGCCTTTACAAGCCTAGCCCATTGAAGTGTGGTGGCACTGTGCCTCCCGACTTTAGTTCCCAGTGCCTCTATCAATTAGAGTTACTGGAGTGATTCCTGGTGTGAACTTTTTATTTCCCATCCACTCATCAAGATTTCTCTTGAAGAGGGTCAGTGAGGTGCTCTTGACATGTATGTGAAGTGTATTTCAGAGCATGGGCAGTCTCTGGGTTATGAACCTTGTTCCTCCAGCATGTTGAGTTGATTGTAGTAATGAGGCTGAGGTCTCCGGAGCATGTTGTGTGGAGGGATTGGGATTTCTTTATGTGTAGCATTTCTAACAGACCTGGGTCCAACATGGCTTTTTAAGTCAGAGATTGTCTCTTAGTAGACAATATGAGACAGAGAATAGCTGTAGATTTTTGAGTCTGTCCATGTAGGACATGTGTTTAATGCCTAGGATCCTTTTTTTTTTTGAGGTGCTTTTGTGGCCTCTCCAGTGAGGTACATGCCAAATGGGACATTATACTCTATGATTGGTCTAATGAGGGAAGAGTAGAGAGAAATGATGACCTCTTTCTTTCTGGATGCAAAACCCTTGGTAATGAGATGTGCCAGAGAGAAGGACTTTCTTACCACAGTGGCAATTTGGTGGTCGAAGGAGAGGTTGTTGTCAAACTGTGTCCCCAGATCTCTTATAATGCCTTCAGTGTTCATTGGGCTCCCATCAATGTGGTTATTAATGGGAACTGAGTTTTTCACAAAGGGGATGAAGACACATTTTTTGGTATTAGGCTTAAGGCCATGGTTTCAACATCAGTCATTGGTCTCAGTGAGGCTTTTCTGTAGGATGTCTGCATCACTTGGGGAGTTAATAATGGCTCCCAGCTTGCAGTCATCTGTGAACTTGGTCAGCCAGAGTCCCTCTGTGTTGGCCTAGACTTCGGATAAGTAGATGCCAAACAGGAGAGGACCCAGGACAAATCCCTGTGGGACTCCACTTGTGACTGGTCAGCAATCTGACTTGGTGTCCGCTATTTTCACACTGTGGGTTCTATCTGTGAGCCAATTTGCAACCCACCTATTGATATAGGGGTTGATGCCTAGTTTGGTAAGTTTATCAATAATTCTTGAGTGAGGAATGGTCAAAGGCCTTGGCCAGATCAAGGTAGGCTGTATGAACTGCCTTACTTTCATTCACACCTCTGGTGACTGACTCAAAGAAGTCAACCACATTGAGCAGGCATGATCTCCCTTTCACAAAACCAAATTGCATGGGATCTAGAGTTTGGAGATTCCCTGTATCCTTGTTAATTAGGTCCATGATGATGATGTGCTCCAAAGCCTTACATATCAGACTCATCAGGCTAATGGGGTGATAATTTCCAGGGTCTGTAGTCACTCCTCCTTTATGGAGAGGGGTGACTGTAGCAGTACACCATTCAGCAGGGACAAAGCCTTGGTGAGGCTGTGAGTGAACAGGGCACACAGATGTGGTGCCAGTTGACTTTGTAATTCATGTAGAACACAGCCAGGGATATTGTCGGGTCCCATGGAAGCTGTATTCTTGGCCTTGGATAATGCAGATTTAACCTGTGTTGCAGTAATGCTGGGTACCTGGCATTCTTCTGGTATTGAGATTGGTCTCTTTTGGGGGATAAAGTTGGCACTGAATCCGTCGACCAGTATGTTGGCAATATTTGTTGGCTCAGTATAGGAGGTACCAATGTGCAGTAACTCAGAGCAAATCTGGGTATTGCCATGGAGATTCTTGATATAACTATAGAAGGCTTTGTGGTTGTTTTTACTGTCTGCCACAATTCTGCCTTCATAGCTGGCTTTGGAGGTTTTGATGAGGACTCTTAACTTTTTGTTGAGGCTACTAAGAGAATTTTTCCAGTATTTGGACTTCACCTTTTTCTGCAACAGTGTCTTCCTTCTGTTGTAGAGTTTATTAATGGCAGGGTACCACCAGATTGACTTCCTTTTTTTGGAGGAGACTGTCTTGGTTCTGTTGGGTACAGCTAGTTCCATGTATTTATGTACGTGTTCGTACAGTGCATTGGTGTATGATTTGGCAGTCATGCATCTTTTTTCCACTTGCATGGATACTGTGAAGTTAGCCACCTCTGTTTTTAGGAGTCCAAAATCAGCTTTGGAGAAGTTTTTCATGGTGGATACCCTTGCGGGGGTTTGGGTGAGATGTGGATTTCCATGGTGATTAGTTTGTAGTCGGATCTAACCAGGGAGGAATTGACTATTGGTGTAGAGCAACAGTTGTCCTTGTTACTAATAACCAGGTCAAGGATGTTGCTTCATCTAGTGGGGATAAGAATGAGCTTGTCCAGGGCATTGGAATTGAGGAATTCCAGTAATCGTTGGGCCAGTGCATTGGTGCATAAGTAGTTTTCCCAGTTAATGGAGGGTTAGTTGAAGTAGCATAGTATGAGAGTGTTGGGTTGGATCTTAATAGTTTCCAGGGTGCTTAGGAATGTGGAGGGAAAATCTTGGGACATGGTTGGGGACTTATAGCAGGCTATGACCTGAATTGCCATCTCACTCAATGTTAATTGTATATGGAGTATCTCAGATGGGTTATACTGGGCTACTAGTCTGGAGGTGTGCATATCCTTTATGAATATGGAGACACCACCACCTTTGGATCTTCAGTCCATGTTCTGGGGCCGAAAGGTGTGGAATGAGTTATAGCCTTATAGTGCAGGGGTGCTTTCTGCTGCTTTAAATCATGTCTCCATTACAGCACAAATGTCAATGTTCTCCATTTTGAGGAGTGCTTTGAGCGAGTGCATCTTGAGATTTCGACTTCTAGCATTGAGCAGCATGACCCTCAGACTGCAGTTATTTATCGCTGTTACAGTGGTAATTTGGTCTTTGGAACACCACCTAAAAAAGGCACTATAGTGGTGTAAGAGCCTTAGCCAGTACCCAGAAGCCCAGGGGTGACAGATGCTGGCCATCTCTGGTAAAACATTAAGGTCTGTCAATCATGTCATCCCATGGATCTTAATAGTTTCCAAGGTGCTTAAGAATGTGGAGGGAGAATCTTGGGACATGGTTGGGGACTTATAGCAGGCTATGACCTGAATCACCATCTTACTCAATGTTAATTGAATAAGGAGTATCTCAGATGCATTATGTTGGGCTACTAGTCTGGAGGTGTGCATATCCTTTATGAATATGGAGACACCACCACCTTTGGATCTTCGGTCCATGTTCTGTGGTTGAAAGGTGTGGAATGAGTTATAGCCTGGTAGTGCAGGGGTGCTTTCTGCTGCTTTAAACCAGGTCTCCATTACAGCACAAATGTCATTTTGAAGAGTGCTTCGAGCGAGAGCATCTTGAGATTTCGACTTCTAGCGTTGAGCAGCATGACCCTCAGACTGCATTTATTTATCGCTGTTACAGTGGTAATTTGGTCTTTGGAACACCACCTAAAAAAGACACTATAGGGGTGTAAGAGCCTTAGCCAGTACCCAGAAACCCAGGGGTGACAGATGCTGGCCATCTCTGGCAAATCATCAAGGTCTATAAATCATATCATCCCAAGCAGACAGATACTGGATCCCCTTAGAATGACAGCAGAAACTTAGCCAATTGTTGAAGTCAATCATTTTCTGTTTGCACTGCAGTATCATTCTGGGATACAGTAGTTTGCTGCTCAGGGCTAGGGACATACCTGCCTGGGCCACATAATCTGAGAGCTCCACCATGTCTCGTTTCATGTAGTCCAGGGAGATGCATCTCAGGTCATTCACACCCACATAGACAATGACAGAGTCATACTTGCACTTGTTGTGGAGTGACCTGAGTGCATGTGTTATGTGTTGGATTCTGACACCTGATAGGTTGCTGACTGTTACCTTCTCCTTATTTAACCTAGTGAGTGGGACATCAGTGTGCCTCACTAATGAGTCACCTATGATTATTGTATTCGGCAAGCTGTTTTGCCTTAGGGACTTAGGTTGAGGGGCACACTGTATAGGTGAGCTATGTGTCTTGTTTGTGCTGTGTTGTGGTGGTTGAGTGTGTTTCTACCTTGGAGGTCTCTGCTGTTAAGTAGATTTCTATTGGGTGCCTTCACAAAGGTGGGTGTGTGGTTTGTGTTTTTATGTGAGGGATGTGATGGTGGGTGTTCTATAAGGCTATGTGTTCCATGTGGTGTGCTGCAGGTATTGACCATCTCCTCTTGACCAGCTATTCTGGTCTTGGCTGGAGAGTGCATGGCTTCCAATTTGGAGATATAAGTGCATCTCTCAAAAGTCTGAGTGTTAGGAGGTAAGATGAGAGGGTTGTCTGTGTACATGCGGCTGTTGTTACACTGTCTCAGAATGCCCAAGTTCACCAGTTTAATAGGAGAAAGTACAGGAAACTAACCTTTAGTCATGCCAGGAGGGATGGTCATCATTTCTAAGTACTGGAGCTGTTTCCTTATAGGACATCTAGTGCTGATAGCACTTATGTGTGCTACAATAATTGCTATAAAAAGCCTGATGAAGTGCTCGGTAAATAAGCTAATTAAAGTGCAACAGAGAAAAGATCTAGCAAGATCAAGGGGAAAAATTGTAGAGCAGACTTTCTGGCACCAGTAATATGCCAGCAAACTTGAGTGTGTGGCAATATTAAAGCAAATACAGTTAAAATAAATACAGTTAATGAAAAAAATGACTTAAATTAAGTGCAGAAAGCAGTATAATCAGAAAATAATCAAAATGGAGCCACTTAAAGTCTCTCTTTCTCCTTTCTGTTGCTCTTCTAGTCTGCAGGACATCAAAACAGGATCCATGGAGCGTAAACAAGCACAAACCTGTGCAGACATGGGCTTTTTAACCAGAAAGTTGAAAGGGATAGAAAAACTGCCCAAACAGCCGATACACTACATTTTCAGAGCCAAAAAACACTCCTCTTTTGGTAGATAGGTTACTTAGTGCTTACCACTCTCCCTGATAAGCTGGAAGTTCTTCCTTCCAACAGAGAAAGAGCTGGAGAACTCAGAAACTTACAAAACAGTCCTGGATACAGAAAATCTGTATCTGGACTACTTTAGTAACAAGAAAGACAGGAAACAAGCTTAGAACAATTGGCAATGCCATACCATGGCACATTAATTGATCCCACTACAGTGTTGATTTTATCAACACTTAGACAAATATTCTAAACCAGCATTACTTAGCTGTAAGTATTTGTGTCCTTAACTGTTCTGCAGGAAAGACATCAACCCCAATTATATTTCTTCACATATTGAGTGGCAAAGGCCTCTCCCATCAATTTTATCAGATAAAAATTATGGGTAAATAAAGTACAGCTGATTGAATTAATTCACATTGGTGGAGTTCAATTGCATTAACAGTTCCTCTGTGGTGAATGTGATTAATAGCCATGTTTTTATTTGGAGGAGTTGTAGAGCTTGTTGTCCATTTCTAGCATAGAGATTAATTTTGTGTGAACATACTGATGTCGCACAGCAACCATTACATCAAGTCAGTCTTATTTCTTGATATGTTACAAGAACACTTGTGAAAGTACCTTTGGATTTCATGGCATCAGACATTTGTTCTAAAAATTAATGGTGACAGTGCGACTTTGGCACATGCATTGAATACTGTGATATATATGAGTGTGCTCCTGTTCTTGGGTAGTATGTGTACAGACATACAGAGAAACCATCCATGATCACAGAATATTGCTATAGGACTGACCACAATAGTGTGCATGTGAATATACTCATTTAATTTGCCATCAGTCTCATGATGATATGACATTCATTCTCAGGGTTTCTTTCTTAATTCACACATTAATTTCACTTGTTTGTGACAATATCCATTGATACCTCCTGTGGCAGATGCCAACAATACACATCTCTAGGGAATACAGTGCATCATATTGTGGTGTTTGCATCTATGATCATCTGTCTGCACAATAAACCATGTTAGGCAGGAGTGCATTACACAAAGGTATTACATATGTCACACTCTGCTCCCATATTTGTAACACCACAAACACCTACAGGTGGCATGCATAGCTATTAGAATATTGAGGTGCATAATTTCTTTCAAGGGTGATCCTTCTCGTACTTGTTTTAGTCCTATTTCTTTGGCATACACAGTTAATACACAGGTCAGTGTTGACATTAATGGGATGAGTTTGATTCTTGCAAAAGGAGATTGTGGCTTCTGAGTCATTCCTATTTTCCAACGTGTTATATTGATGAAATGCATGCTGTGCAAATATCCCATAAGGAATACACCATCCTCGCAAACTGTCATCTGAATTCAGCATGTCAATGACATTCATATGTCTGTGAAATTTTGTAACTGCACATTCTATAATATCATGTCTGATTTTATTTACTGATATTTGCTCAGGAAGTATGACCACCATTAATTATTTTGACATATATATTGCAAACTTTTATTATTACACATTTGCTTTGTGACATATGCACCTTCACGTCAATTATCATACTAGAATTTGAACATATCCTATCCCCGTGTACGTATTTCTGTATACATTGTTCTCAGTACTCTTTTATGTCTGGTAACCCATGTATTATAGTTGCCCTTGCTGTTTCACATCCCTCTTAAATATTACTGTGTTCATATGTTACATGCGCACAGTATATTCAGTACGCTTTTCCCAGCATGCATTATTTGCCTTATGTAGCTCTTCATGCTGTCCATGTGAGCACACTTAACAGGTTTGCCCATAGACAGGTCTGTTTGTTTACTACATGTGCTTGTGCTGTTCAACACAGTTTCCTGGCTGCCAACACTGTTGCTGGTCATGAAAACTTGCTTGTATTCATGAAGTTGGGATGAGCAGCATGCATATGCAATCAGCACTACTGCTCATTGCACTAACACATAAACATTGTGTAGGCTTCATGCAAAGTCTTCACGATTGTTAATCACTCTCACACATTGTTTATATGAAACAAATTGTATAGCTTTTAAATATCCCTGATTTTAAAGAATTTCAGTGATTATATGCTTAATTAGTTTTGTTCCTAATAAAATATGTGGTTTCTGGCAAACTACCGAGGATTGTTGTTACTAAATAATGATAGCAATTTGACTTACATCCTTCAGAAGATGTACACTAATGTAAAAAACAAAACAGTTATTCTTGCTACTTTCTAAGTATGTAAGAAAATCTGTCTGTAATTCATAGTCTTTGTACTTTATTATTTTATGACTCTGTCCCCTGTATATTCAACTAAGGATTAGCTCAGCTATTAAAATACTTGCTAGTCTTTATGGCACCAATGATATGTGTTGTACCATTTAACTAAATACTTGATTTCATTTTGAACTATAACTGTTTACTACTATTGTTAAACAACACCTATCTATACTTCTTGTAACTTGTAATTGTTTTTATTGTGGAGTTTTTCTCCCCGGGCCTCCACTGAAAAAGGACCTGTGTCCAGTCGGATTTTCCCGGTCAACAAATGTAAATAAATAAATAGAATAAATAAATAAGAATTATTTTTTTCACATTACAATCAGATAAGGTGTACACAGTAAATTTACTATAACTGCTGGATAGGTGGTGTTGGGGACTTTCTGTGGATAAAGTAACTTCTCATTTCCTCAGTTAAAACAATTCATCTTTGCAGGAATGATGTACATTTGTGTGAAATAAGCTTGGTTTTCTGCCATTGGACATTTGAGGCATGCACAGCCAAGAATGACCAATATTTGTTGGGTACATTGGCTGTCTGCTGGTGAGTATTGTTGACTGGCTATAATGATCAGATTAAATGGGCTAAATAATCCCTATTCTGGCTTTCTAGTCCAGGAATTTTGTGTATTTGTGTAAAGTAAGCCGGAATGCTATACTGTGGCATTTTTTATCATCACAATCATACCTTAGAGGTATATAAAGTCTAGTGGCTGTAACTGATGGGTATGGAAATTGATGGAGTATAATGACAGGTGTTTGAATGGTCTTGAATCAGGAAGTTAAATCCAAACACGAGCATTTATTTGTGGCATAAAAAATAGTGGTCACATGGTTTAAAAGCTGCCCCAGGGCCCAAATTGCAGTGAATCTCTCACAGTCTTTCTGACAGACAGAAGAAAAGCAATCTCACATCTATCAAAATGAAATGTTCTCAGCATGATTAACACATATATATTTTCCAATCTGTAAAGTTTTCCCTGGGTAGAATTGTGCAATCAGTGAAACAACATGGATCAAATATTAAAATACAGCTGGGACATATGTAGGGTTAGAATGGCTTTAGAGACCACTACTGGCTGTGTTACAATGTTCAAGACCAGAGGGAGATATATTCATGTATTACATGAGTTATACTCAATCCCACTCTGTTCAGCTAGCTGTCAGTTAATACAAGACAAGACAAAACTCGAAGGATTATATTGTAGAGTAATCATAATTAAAACTGGATCTATATGTGCTCTCATTCAATATTTCTCTTTGTTTCTCACTTTCTATAATTATTACTACTACTGTTTGACACCTTTTTATAAGTGGTGGAATTGATAATGCATCTGGCAATGAATCTAAAGACTGTATGTTTGATTCCAAGTCTCTTCCACTTCTTTCAGATGTGCAAAAGAAATGTTTCTGTCACTCTGCAGTTCTGACTCATGCATGCTTTCCTCTTGTACCCCTGATTCTTATAAACCAAGCTTATCAGGCCTCTAAATTGGCAAACTATTGGAAACTGTGAAACTTCCACTTTCCCTCTGCATGTGTGCCACACTTGAGAATAAACAGTTACACCATTAGCCCCACTTTGTCTCCAATATTCTCAGATTAAATATATCTCCATCTAAACTTCCCTCACATTTTCAAAGATTAGGCAATAGTCATTCCCTTGCATAAATGTAGGGCTTCAGTGATCCCAGGTAATTACAGATCCATACTCTTGACCAGTCTCATCTGAAAGGCTATTGAAAGGATCATTATGGAACTAGTAAATAGGGATAAAAGTAACCTACAGACTCTTGACCAACCCGTTTCAGACTCATCAATAACAGGTCCTGCATACCTAAACTGTCCACTTTCTTCAAAAATGTCACTGAGATTGTGTAGATAAATGCTCCCATCTAAAAAGTATCCCCCTTGTAATATATTGTATAGCAAACTGTCTCACAAATAGAACCCAAGAAGTAAGTGAGGGAGAATCTTTCTCCTCCAAAAGTCCTGTCACTAGCAGAATGTCCCAGGCTTTAGTCCTTGGGTTATTCCTCTTTCTCAGAGCTCAAAATTAATGTTAAGGGTTTGTGGTGGCAAAGTTTGCAGATAATCATAAGCTCCCCACAGGACACTAGGGTCCTACAAGAGGGCCTGTCCCAAATGAATAATTGGTATCCAACCCAAGGAGTAAAAAGTAAGACCAAGAAATGTATATTCATATCCTTTGGCAAGCATGGGTCCCCTTGTAAATGCCACATTAACAATACTCCATTGAAAACTGAGCCTGTAATCAGAAATCTGAGAATCTATGCCAACAATGAGCTGTCATTCTTCAATTAGTACTACTATTGTAAGAAAGTATTTTTTCATTGCAGAGCTTATATCTAAAGTTATGGTGTCCAGATCTAAAGACGTAATTGTTCCACTGTACTCAGCCCTCATTAGAAGCTGGCTATAATGCCCCTTTCTCTATGTAGCTGTTCAGACACATATCACAAGTAATCAAGGGCCTAAATCATAAAAACTACGCAGAATATCTAATCTTTTGCCTCTCTTCTTAGTATCATACAGGCTATTGAGAGGCAACCTCTGCATTATGTATAAAGCCTTAACACACCCTATTTTGTCAAACCTATTATACATTCAAAAATCTAATGGTGTAATAAACATCCACTCAAGGGAGCTGAATCTTTTTACAAAGTTAACAGAATATGCTGGAAGGATAAGTATGTATCACAGAGAATACCACTCTTAAGGAACCATCTTCCACTCCTTGTAAAGCAGAATACTTCCCTTATTCTAGTCAAATGTTATTTGGATAAATAGATGGGTAAAAACAAATTCACACCCAGTTTAGCACCACTGGCCCTCTAGACAAGGGAAATGTAATTTTCCCAACATAGTTGTTTCTGGCCCCTTCTGGATATTCGTATTGTAAAATATAAGGGCTAATAACTGCCATGAGAATGCAAGGCTAGGCTTAATAAGAGCCTCACAGATCAATCTTCTTCTTCTTTCGGCTGCTCCCATTAGGGGTCGCCACAGCAGATCAACTGTTTCCATTTCTTCCTGTCCTCTGCATCTTGCTCTGTCACACCAATCACCTGCATGTCCTCTCTCACCACATCCATAAGCCTTATCTTAGGCCTCCCTCTTTTCCTGTTACCTGGCAGCTTCATTCTTAGCATATTTTCCCCAATATACTCTGCATCCCTCCTCAGCACATGTCTGGCTTTGTCTCCAAACCTTCCAACCTGGGCTAACCCTGTAATATACTTATTCCTAATCCTGCCCATCCTCATCACACCCAGTGCAAATCTTAACATCTTCATCTCTGCCACGTCAAGCTCTGACTCCTGCCTTTTTGTCAATGTCACTGTCTCTAACCCATATAACATAGCTGGTCTCACTACCCTCTTGTAGACCTTCCCTTTCACTCTTACTGGTACTCATCTGTCACAAATCACTCCTGACACTCTTCTCCACCCACTCCATCCTGCCTGTACTCTCTTCTTCACCTTTCTTCCACACTCACCGTTACTCTGAACTGTTTATCCCAAGTACTTAAACTCATCCACTTTCGCCACCTCTACACCCTGCTTCCTCACCATTCCTCTATCTTCCCTCTCATTCACACACATATATTCTGTCTTATTCCTGCTGACCTTCATTCCTCTTCTCTCTAGAGCATATCTCCATCTCTCCAGGGTCTCCACCACCTGTTCCCTACTCTCACTACAGATCACAATGTCATCTGCAAACATCATAGTCCACGGGGACTCCTGTCTGATCTCATCTGTCAACCTGTCCATCACCATTGCAAATAAGAAAGGGCTCAGAGCTGATCCTTGATGTAATCCCACCTCCACCTTAAACACATCTGTCACTCCCACTGCTGATCTCACCGCTGTCACACTACCCTCGTACATATCCTGTACCACTTACATACTTCTCTGCTACTCCCAACTTCCTCATACAATACCACAACTCCTCTTTAGGCACCCTGTCATATGCTTTCTCTAAGTCCACAAAGACACAATGCAACTCCTTCTCTGTACTTCTCCATCAACACTCTCAGAGCAAACATCACATCTGTAGTGCTCTTTCCTGGCATGAAACCATACTGCTGATCACTAATCATCATCTCCCTTCTTAACCTATCTTATACCTTAACCTAATCTAGCTTAACTTAACTTAACTTAACTTAACTTAACTTAACTTAACTTAACCTAGCTATATATGTAAGTATATATTGCACAAATAAATACAAATTGACTTATTATATGTCAGACCCCTGGGACTAGTGCCCAACTTTAGAAGTCTAATCACTGTAGGGTAGAAACTGTTACTGAATCTTGTAGTCCTGCAGCAGATGGTGAAATATCTCCTGCCCGATGCCTGATACTTAAACAGTCCATGCGCAGGATGTGTGTTGTCCTGTATTATTTTGCTGGCCTTTCAGATGCTTCTTGCAGAATAAAGATGTTGTATCAATGGAAGACTGGAATCTGTTACCTTCTCTGCAACCCTCACCACTCTTTAACAACATTTGGAAAAGGAATTAATGCTGAAAGCTATTTTTTAAGTATTCACATAGTAAACTTCTAAGATTTTTGTGCCGGAAAGCAATTACCAGCATGAAAACGGAAGTCTGACTCTCATGCTCATCATCCGGACTTACTTGTCTTGTTCTTTACTTTATATAACACACTGACTTTAAATATATCTTTAATATTAATGCAGTGCTACTTTACAAAAATGATTATCTGATATATTAAGATATGAAAGAAAATGACTCCTAGTGCATTTGTTTGTTTTTTTACATTTTCACTTATTTGCCCCAGCAGCTGCATCTTGCAAGCTATGCAAAAGCTGAGCAAATGTATAAAGATACATGTAGATAAATATATATAGAAGAGTCTGTAGCCCTCTGCATGTGGCATTCACTAGGTAAACCTAAATGATGTCCTACAGAGCAGAATGTCATGTAAATCATTTCAGATAGGTATTGACTTTAGGAAGATCAGCGGGAGCTGAGAATGTATCATCACACTCTGAACGGATAGAGCTGCTTGGCTGTTCCAGCAGTAATTTCTCAATTCCATGGTGGAGTGACAGCAACAATTTTACATTTTCTACAGACAAGTTAAGTATATTATCTTGACAGATATATTTTGTAAAATAAGTTAATGTTGCAAACGAAATGTGATTAGTCCTTCTGATAGTGTTATGAAGCATTTTAAATATACTTATATACTAAGTATGTTCCTATTACTTTCTCTAAAGTAAATGGCTTTGACATTCTTTTTCTTTACTCTCTTTTATTGTTTACTGTTTATGAATTATTCAGAGTAATGAATAGTTGCATTATATTTTACTGAGTACTATAAATATTACCATCATGTGGTTTGTTTATCTCACATATTACTGTGATGAGAAATTAGCAGTCTTTAAAACATGGTCAGTTATTATGCTTAAGTAGAAAAAATGCAGATATATTCTAAAAAGCATCAGCACAAAACAAAATGTATCCTGAGGAAATACGTTTAATAAAAGATTTACATGAGAAAAAGGCACTTACACTATAAGATGCAAAAGTAATATGGCACGGTCCCGCATCATAATCTCCCTGTTTATTGGTTCAGGTTTTGTAGTATGCATTCAAATGTTTGCTCTATGCTCAAATGCGCTGAAGTTTTCTCAATAACTAGTTAAAATATTCATGATCAGACTTCCAAACATGACAGAATAGCTGATGCAGTACAATGTGGTGGTGACCAAATCTTGTAGCCAGAGATATAGCAAGGGTAGATTGAAGGAGACAATTGTCATGGGCAGAAAGGGTTAGGGGATAGATTGGCACATCCCACTTAGTATTCAGTGCATCATTTGTGATTGGAAGTGAAGTGCAATTGCACTCCCTGAGTGATTTAAATTGTAGTAGCTGTTTGTTTCAAGTGTAGGAATCCATTTGCTACAGTTTAAAAAGAAATGAGTGTTTAACCCCTTAGATTCACTTTGGGGGTGGAATGCACCTCAAGTGGAGATAGGCATTGAGCACAAAAATAGCTTGCTATACCTCTGTTTGTAACAGTTAACACATTTAGAAAGAAAGATGCAATCATACCAGGCTATTTTATGCAGCAAGTTTATTCTGGCTTGGAGGAACATGGCTGATTTTCATTTCAATACTTTTAATTTACAATATGAAACATCCCGCATGGCCTACACAGCAGGCAGCAGAATAATATATATACTGCTTCCCAGCCCCATTTAACCCCCATAAAGAAAACTAGGATACTGGCAAACATTACAGCCAGTTTATTACAACACTATCATGAATGATATCAACTCTGTACATCTAACTACATTTATCCCCATGAATGAAAGCAACAATTCAGTATGCTATAAAATAACTGTTAAACATCATAATAACTCACGCAAACTGAATAGTCATGCTAACTGGGCAGTGTGACACACAGCCATCTCTGGTCTGGGTTGTTCCATACTGACTGAACAGCATACACATACTGCATACTCAGAAAAATGACCACTTGCCATATGTAATGTTGAAAACAGCTTAGTTCCAGGAAAGGAAAGAGGAAAAAAGGAGGGGAACGGCTGTGCAGCAACTGTCCATATCTGCAAAATAGTCAAAAGGACAGGAACTGCTGGACTGCTGTAAAAAAACTTACTATAAATTTGTAGGCCAACACTTAAGTACATGCTGTCCCTTGTGGTCAGTCTGTACCACAAACTTCATTTGTCCCATTGAATGAAAGCAAACTTTTTATTATCAGCATACTATAAAATAACTCTTAAACAACATAATAACCCAAGAACACTGAACAGCCACATAAACCTGGTAGTGTGGCAGACAGTCCATTCCGGTCTAGGCTCTCATATCAAGTGAGTGGAATGCACACACTGCCCCCTCAGCAAAACTCACCACTGGTAATAAGCAGCTCCAGCAGTGAAGACAGCTCACTCCCACATTCTTGAAGGTTCAAATGACCCAAGCAAGTTAAGGGGAGAATAAAAAATGAGGACCTCACAGCAAACATGCACCAGGTTGCAATCCAAGAACACTGTTCTCTCTTTTTTCTGTCCTTGAGCAAAGTGAAAGTATTCATTCAAAACATAAGTAAAATTCGTAGTGCAGTTGCAACTTTCATTCAATACATATAGTGAAACCTGCTGATCTAACGATTTAACAATGACTTAAGTGAATACAATTCCAAACTTGTCTTGGAATATCAAATCTTATAAAAAAGAAGACAGAGCAATATTAAGCAAGTCATGCTCCATGTCAGAGATGTTAACTGAATTCTCCCTATACAAAATCGGGTCTTTTTCTGCTAGTTTCCAATGGGCAATGGCAACAAAACTCAAACCTTGATAAGACAGGTTGACTCTATGATTCTGGACATCGTGTAATATCTGTAAAGCTGCGGGTTTATGAACCCCATGCTAATATAGTCCAGCCACTATGGATGACCAAGCAATTTATAGGCCGGAGTGTAAATGCAAATTGTTATTAATCTCGGAGAATACTGAATGGAAGAGTATGACTGGTAATCAAGTCAATGTCATTACTACCTAAATGAATAATGAGAACATGTGACTGGCATAATTTACATATGATAAGCTGATGTAGCATTGTCAACAACTGATCTCAGGTCATGCAACAAACGCCTTTCTAAATTATGTTCCAAGCACAAGAATCTGTATGCAAATGTGAATCTCCTTGTCAAACTGTGGCTCTGTTGGCTGCACAGCAAACAAAAGAGTGACCCAAAATGAGAACTAACTGTAACAAAGGAATATGACAATTATAATGTAAACACCCAATTGTGGTTAAAGTATCTCTCCATCTAATGTAAGACAAGAAGGCTTGTGATAACCATTGGACCATCCTCTTGATAAGTTCTACTGACTCTGCTTTCCTAGTTTGGTCACAACCTCTGCCTATACAAAAAGAGAGTGAAGAATAGCCCATAGGCTGAAGGCTTAGGATACGGCTTTACTTAAGCAGGAAATACAAGCAGAATCTGAACAGGAACTTCAGCAAATTATAGGAAATGGAATGCAAAACTGAAGGCTCATGGGATAAAATTGAATACAGACAAGGCAGTTTCAATGACAGCAAATGGGAGAAATTTGAAGACGCTGAAAACTGAGACAGAAGGGAGAATAGTGGAACAGGTAAACAGTTTCAAGTATCTGGGAGGGTGATTGAAGAGAGAGGGGAGTGTGGATGAGAAGGTCAAAGCTAGAATCAAAGGAACTGCAGCCAAATGTTATAGAGTTTTTGGTGTACTGTTTGACAGAAAAATGCAAAAGGCACTGATATGTAAGGTGTACAGTTTCTAATCATTTCTATTATATGGCACAGAAGCAAGGGCAATCAAGGCAGAGCAGTTAAGGAAGATAAATGTGATGGCAATGAAGTGCCTGAGATGGGTGACAAGATACAAAGTGTGGGACACATGATGAAATGATGACATCAGAGCAGAAGATAAAGTAGCTCCAGTCACAGAAAGATCAATGAGAGCATATTTCATTGATCCTGGCATATGTGCAGGAAAACAGAACATGACTTGGTGAAGAAGAGAGAGGATGAAAACAAGAAGAATTAAGGATATCCAGGTAAGAAATGTATGGATTGTGCAAGAGAAGACCTTTGGTAGTCAGGCATGGCTGTTGAAGAAGGTTACAGAATTGAGATAGGTGGATACAGTTGGTGTGACACCCTGTGCCCATGTGAAAAATGGGCAAAGGAGTCGATGATGATGATGATGATGATGAAGATGATGATAAGCATGCATCTAAGCCTTTGGGTATTAAACAAGTCCCACTCAGGAAAACAAAGATTATGCCATCATACAGGGTAGCTTTTTAAGTGAAATGAACCCATTAAACAGACAAAGTAACAAAGTTTGGGATCTGTGTAAAGTAATCTGGTGTTCCAAGTGGGACAAGTCAGTTCTGGATCCACACTAAGATGGTATCATGGACCATTGTCATGTAAGACCATCTTAATGACCCCAAAAGCTCAATAATATGGAAAGTTCCTGCATATAACCAAGACAATAGGGTAGACTAATGGACATAAGTGTGATAGTCCTTAGTTGTTCCATGAACATGCCCTAAAATGGTTTGCAAAAAAATTTTCTGATAGGGCATTGTACATCAATAACTAAGACCCTGGTCCTGCCCCAGACTTTCAGCAATCTACCCACAAGCAAATGGTTGGTAAATTTCTAAATCCAAAAGCTCTGTCTTTGAGACTTAGAACAGAAAATGTTACCTTTTTTGTTAATGTAGCCAATATAATATTAATATATAAATAAATTAAAAAACTGATTTTTATTTAATAAGTAATTTTAACAAATATGTTATATAATAAATGATATAATAATGTATATACATAAATAAATAAAATGAATATATAATATTAATATTAATCTTAATATTAAGCAGCATACAATTATACTTGAACACAGTGGTTTCTTCAGCAAAAAAAAATGAGTACATAAACTGTGGTGGCATGGTTATAGAAAATTCTGACTTTTGTAATATGAGTCGGATATGACAAGAGCATTATGTGCATTAGCATCACTAAGAGAAAAACAAGTTTAGCCACTATTATCAGAAAATTAAACTAAGGGATTTGAGATATTGATCTTTGAAACACTTTTTGAACCTTTACTAAACTTTGTTATTGTGACTTATTAGAGACTTTAAGCTTTTAATTTTCTATAATCAAATATGCTTCAGATTTCTTAACAAATGTGAGTTTTTTTTAAAGATACTAAGATACTATTACAGTAAACTCTCAGTTAACTGGAACTCAAGCAACCAGAACTCTCAAGCAACCAGCAAAAAATATTGAAGAAATACAGTACACTTTTCATGTGTTGCCCTTTCTGTTTCCCCCCTGCAGAAAAATACCTTACATTTTTAGAATTTTTAGCATTTTAAAAAGGAAGATGGGAATAAATTGTCTCTCTCCCCAGCCTGATAACAAGTTGACCAAACAAATAGTATAGGGTACAGTATTAGTCAGGACGATTTTTAATAGTGACTCTCAAGCAATCAGAAGCTACAGTTATCTGGCATCTACCAATCCCCATGGGTGCCGGTTAACTGAGAGTTTACTGTATTTGTATTTAAATGACCAATGCAATCACCATGTTTTCTATATTGTAGCTGATAGTTACATTCTAGCATTTTCTCCAACTAAAAGGAACTGTTATGAAAACTTATTTTACTGCATATAAGCAATTATACAACCTTCTCAGGACAACTGAGAGGCTTGCTTCCCTACAACAATAATCACATTTGTGTTTTGTGATCTTGTGAGTGTCATTGCTTTAAGTGTTGACCTCCCAAGGTTTTAGATGTCTTTAGGACTAATAGTCAAGTGTTGATTAAAAGAGACAACCAGAAGCAGCATCCATCCATAGTGTTTTTCAACACCATTACCATAAAGAGCAGCTGAATCCTTAAGAACACAGATCATTTATACTTTATCAATGGTTTACTATGTAAAGTATAACTTTCCAAAACGTCATTCTAGATGTGTTCTGTATAATGCAAAAGATATATATTTTTTTAACAAATGCTGTCATAGTAACAGAAAAATTACAACCATTTCTACGTCTTGACTGGTAACCTTGGCTAGAAATATATTTCAGCCATTTCACTGCTGTAGCTCCAATCAGCAAAGATTGTGCTTTATAAGTGTGCTGTGTATTAAGTATTCTTTACGTTTGTGGTAGACAGTAGAGGACTATGTATTTCCCTTGAACTTAGAATCTCAGACCAGATGTCTGCGAACTGAAAGCCGTTACCTATATTTTCTTACAAGCAGGTAAATTGTTTGTTTCCAAGGGTTAAACTGATAACTCTGGTGCAGTTAACATTATTTTCAGCCTCGTTGCATCATACATATGCTTTCACTGAACAGTGGGTGAAGAAATATTTAAAGTCAAGTACTTTGAAACATCTCATTGACTGAAAAACTTGTTTTCTACCTTAAAAACAAATGTAAAATAAAAAATATGAAAAAAAAACTTTATAGAGCTTTAAATATATGTTTCTGAGGCTCAGCTAATTAATCTAATCAGACCGTCCTTATGAAGCTCTACAAAATTCAGAAATTACCACTGTGTGCTAACAAAACACACTGCAGTTGCCAAATGAAGATAGTACATCTCTTAACCCTACAATTAAAAATACGCCTTGTTGCACTTGAAAGAATTGAAGCATTGCAGTCTGACCTAGACTATTCATATTCTGACAACTGATCACCTTTTCTACTCAGCAAAGAAAAGTTCTCTTAACAAATAGCTGTTTTATATCTCAGCCCACAAGCTGAACAAATGTGCATGTTCATGTGGGAGATAATCAGTTGAACAGTTAGCTATTAAGAAAGATACATTGCATCATTATCTTCAGTACATCTTACCGCTGCAATAGAAATGTCTTATTCCTTTCATTACGAATGTGTTACTGTGCTTCATCAAAAAAATTTAATCATTGTGAAGAAAAGAAAAAAAGTAAATGAAGGCTGTGATTCAGCAGTGCAATTTACATGCTGCATTTAAAACACAGTAGCATATGCATGTTGTTGAGTTCATTATTCATTCAGAAAAACATCAAAATTCATTTCATGACTAAAGTCTAAAAGGAATCATTTGCATGTATCACAAGGGTCCCCACTGTAGTAGGATTAAGGTATCACAGTAAAAACTCTAGCTTAGCTTGGCTGTTTTTTTTTTTTTTGTTTTTTTTGTTATATTTTACTTGCAGTTTTTACTGAATGTTTCGTCTGTGTGACCTTTGTACTCTTTGGTTTAGATATAGATATAGATATAGATATAGATATAGATATAGATATAGATATAGATATAGATATACACATGCACATACATACACATGTGGTGTGCTGCTTGTATTTTACAGTCCTTCTAGAGTGGGTGTACAAGCTTGACTTCTTCCTGTTGATAAGACTTGATTTAAAACAGACGTTCTGACTGCTTTGTCCAATCTGAACATGTTTTAGGTTTTATTCAATAAATAAGAAGTAATCTAAATGTTATGAATGGATGTGAATAATGCAGAAGTTACCAAGCCTGTTGTGGTTTGACTTTTATGGTAAGGTGTGGGTAATCAAACAAAGGTAACCATGGAAAAAACCTGTATTTCTTATGAATTATTGTTATTTTCCAGTAGCATAGCTAGGATAGGGTGAAAGGGGCAACAAGAAGTCTGTTATTTGCTACATTCGTTACAAACAGTTTGTTACATTTTAAAAGGAAAAAAAATATATTTTCTGTTTTTCACTAGAATGTGAGGAAGGATGGTCAGTGGCAGAGTGTAGAGATGGGATTTTAGTGTTTCCTGCATTTTAGGAGGCCCATGTTAAGGTTTAACCATAATAAAATAAACTTCAGTCATTAGCAGATTAAGAAATTCCCCAGGATTCAGCAACTGTCTGTGCAGGAATAATATATTAGAGTGAGAAATCTGGACAAAGCCATAAGAGACAACTCTGAAATATTGCCATCACAAACTTAGAAAGTTGATAGAATAACAGGTTTAGCATTGGCATGAATTTTCTGAAGGGAATGAAATATAAAACGCAGCATGCCATGCATATGTATGAAGGTGCGCTGCAGTGCTGTAATACGTACATGGGGATGTGTACAAGTGCAGGGGGTGTGTTTGAGAGCAGTGCTCTCACAATACACACCCCCCCCTTGCACACCAGAATTGCCGTATGGCAATTTAAAAAGAGTGAGATCGCTCATTACACCTCTCAACCTATTAGAGTGAGAAATCTGGACAAAGCCAAAAGAGACAACTCTGAAATAGTACCATCACAAACTTAGAAAGTTACTAGAATAACAGGTTTAGCATTGGCATGAATTTTCTGAAGGGAATGAAGTATAAAACGCAAATGTCTGTCATGACTGTCAAACTTCAATCTTCAATGATGTGCTAGAGAGCCACAAGTTTATGAAAAGTGGACCAAGAATATAATGCAAATATCAGGACATACTGTGAAAAATTATATGTCATCAACATTTGCAAAGCACAGTCCCCAATAAATACATTTTTCTTCACATCTGCAATAACGATTAAGCATAGCTGCGCGGATGTGCCCATTGCTTAACTATGCTTAACCCAGCTTAAATGGCATGATAAGTTAAATAGCAATAAACATCCAACATAAGCAGTAGTGCGGTGATTTGAGTATCTGCCTTGCATGTAATCATTCATGGTTTGACTCTCACCAAAGCCATTTCCATTTTGTATGTGACATCATTAAAATTTTAATTTATTTGTATATTTATGTAGGAAGCAGTGTATATTTTTCAACCAGAGTAGTGTATTAGGCCCAGATGCGAGGTGTCAGTGTAATAAAGTTATGAAACCTCCATATAAACACAAGTGCCCCATACATTGTAATAACACAAGAATAAATGTAATGAAAGCACATTGGGGGATGTCAGGGAAGGTAAACAATTTTATAATATGTAATGAATGATGAATCAATCCCATACAGGTGGTAGTCCATAAAATAAAACATAATCAATGCTAAGCATTGCGCAGTTATACTGACTGGGTGTAAGCATTGTGCAAATATGAATGCTAAGCAATGAGTAGCCTAGCTACGTGGATTTGCCCATTGGTAAGCAGTGCTGAACCTGCCCCTTTAAGCACTACCAACCTCAGCTAAGCAGGTTTGCCAGTAGCTTAGCTTAGCTCTAGCTTATTCAAAATCATCCAATCATGGCAACGGGTGGGAAATCGGCCATATTTAAAGCTCACAGGTGGGAATACAGCTCATAACTGGTTGTTGCTCCCCACTGTAGGCAGTATGGCAGGTGTTGGAGAGGGCATGCGCTTTCGAGCACAGCGCTGGGGCATACAGGAGTCCAAGGTCATGGTAGGACTCCTTGTAAAAAAACATGATGTGAGACTGCTGCAGGACCAGTACCAGGGCTCCCAATACAAAGCAGAAGCCTGGGAAAGTCTCGCCCGTGATCTCACCAGTGCCACTGGTATCCCTCGGACTGGTCAGCAGGTCCTGCAGCACTATGCCAACTTGAAGTGGAGGAAGAGGGAGCTCTTGGAACAGTGGGTCCAAGAAGCGAGACAGAGGAGTGATGTCCCAGCAGTGTGTAAGTATTCACAGCAATAACTGTTTACCAAAGTCCAGCCTGTGTATGTGATGGATAGGTAAGCATAAATGTTTCTCTATCTTCATAACAGCTCCAGCTGAGTGAGTTGCGAATCAGGAAGCCCATGCCAGCAGGTTACAAAGGGTGCATTGGGAGACTGGTAACAATCTAGCTTGTACTATTCATACCAAATAAATATAAAGGAGTAGAATGTCACCTGGCATTATTAAAAATGGGTAATGTGTCTACTGAATAAAGCAGACAATAATACAGTAATAGTCTCATATAGGTTGCATATTAATAAAATGTAACTGACTGTGAATAAAATTCTAAACCCTGGACTGGTTGTGTTTACTCTGGTATGATATGATTTGAAATGTGTACAGGTTATGCATAGCAGCTATAGCTCTGAAAGCATTAAACAATCATGTCTCATCTGACAAAGTTAGTGCCTCTATAACACACGATATTAACTGATATTACAAATGTCATGCACCAAGATCTGATATCTGAATAGTAATGTTTTGTTAACCACTGTTTTCCACACTGTAACATGTGAACAGGTTATGTATAGGAATGTATGTAAAAGAATGTTGTAAATACAAGGTCAGATCATACAACAAATTGAGAAAGATAAAGAAATCATTCAAAAAAACATAGCAGTTTCTCAATAGGTCCCTCTGATGAAACACACTCATTATATTTTTAGCAGAAACAGCCATGGTTTGAATCCCGGGAGTGGTGGTAAGCTGTATGCATAATTTCAACTAGGATTTTGTGAAAATGTCTAGAAATAGTCAGGCAGTATTAACAAACATTCCCTCCACAGGTCTTACAGGTAAGTGAAGGTATAAAGTAGCTATAAGAAGGTTTTAGTTATACTGTGTCCAACACCCATGGTCCAACAAGGCTGCAAATGACAACAAGATAAGTACATACACCAAGTGGTATCCCCCAAGAAATATTCAAATGTGTCATGCTGTCACAGCTACTGGTCTCTGCTAACAACTACCAGGGTGACTAATAGAAATCAAGGCAGAGTGTGTCAGTAGCACACACACACACACACACACACACACACACACACACACACACACACACACACACACACACACACACACACACAGTATGAGTGCACGGATCTACATGACAAGATCAAAAGCTCACAACACCGACAACCACATGGCCGACACTACATCACCGACAACCAGAATCTCGACATCGGAAGAAAACCATGAAAAAGGAACATAAAATTCCCTTTCAACTGCTAGCAGGGGGGCTCCGCCCCCTGCACCCCCTCCATGCCCCCCCGTAACATTAATATACCAACTCTGACATCGCACTACAGTGCAGGAATGGAAAATGGAAATCTTTACATTCTGCACTATAGTGAGATGCCGGTTTTGCATTGCCAGCATTCCAAATGTCGATCATATGGTGTCAGCCATATGGTTGTCGGCATTCTGAAGTGTCAGCAATGTCAGGTAGACCTGAGTGTACATATGTAACCCTGACTATGTGAATATGGGTACAGACTGTCATGTAGTATTAGCAAACATTCCCTCCACAGGTCTACCAGGTAAGAGAAAGTATAAAGTAGCTATAAGAAGGCTGAAATTATACTGTGTACAAACATACCACTGCCCAACCCAAGGCCATAGTTGTTGTAATAATACCTGTAGAGTAATGAGTAGAGCAATGATCATTAAAACTGTGACCACTGCAAGAATCTACATTTGTTAATTGACATCTCCCCCCCCCCCACCTTATCTTCACCAATAATCTAAACACACAAATAAATGATATGTTTTCCACCAAACCCACTGTTGGGACGTGTGTCCTGTTGTTCTACAAACATTGAAATTTATTCCAATTAATGTTTCCTGTTCAAGTACTATCATTGGTGGCCTGTTGCTATCAATGTAACCTGCATGCCAGTGTAATGCCTACTGTGGTTCCATATATGCATGTGTTCTGTTTGCTATGCAAGTGTTCCAAATCTGTTATTTTGGGTTAATCGGAATACTTATGCATGCTGTTAAAACTAATCCTGGAATGTGTTCACCATTATTAACCAACATATGTTCTAAAATTGCAACACCATAGCATGTCAGGGAAGGCCAATCCCAGTGGATTAGCCTCTCCTGCCTCATTTGGCCATGGCACTGGGCCCCAGCATGTCCAGGACCCACCCCAGGACCTCCTTGTCCACTAGTCCTGCATCAGCTTTGCAAATGTATGTATCTCCTGCTCACTCTGGAATGCTTTTAGAATCCTCTCTTTTCCATTGATGAAGATGAGGATCATGTGCAATGTGCCTTGATACTGCCTAGAATGAATTTGCCATGGTGAAAATAATCAAAAGCATTATCTAAAGTCAACCACCTGGAAACTGTCTGTTTTGAAACAATCTGTTTCTTTTTTATCCCTTAGTAATAAATAAATTGATAGTCAGCTCTTCTAAACAAATTAGCTCTAACAAGATAGTACCTGAGATGCCTATGGACATCCAAAGTGTGCAGAAATTTTTTTTCTGTTTTTTAGGCTCTGAGTCAAATACCTAGAGTCTGGTTGCTTGATTCAAAGTAATCCCTGAAACCACTCTAGTCATAAAAGAGATATTTTTTTCTTAATGTGACCCTATGTCTGTGTAAAATGAGGTAAGATTCGCCATCATGGGGGCATGCAAGTTGTATACTTTTCTTGCAGATATCAGAAAGGATGTGTACATTTTTCCATGTAAAGTACCTCAAATTAGCTTGATGAGTGGGTTCAGAAGGTGACATAGTCAGTTCTCTAAGATCCCAAGGAAAAGCAATCTGTTTACAAAGAGATCTCATTTGCAAAACTCCTTTCAAAAACTGGTTACCACAAACAGACAAAGAGGAGAATCCATAGGCAGACATGCTGAAATATCCATAAGATGAACCTTTATAGAAGAATATGAGAGAACAGAGGAATGTAACACAGTTATTTGAAAATTAGTGGTACAAGGTCGCTGATGGGACCATAGTTATTGGCTAGGTGCCAACTACAACACTGCTTCCACTAACTGATATATGATTTCCTAGCAGCAGGTTTTCTTGCCTCCTTTTGTACCATTTGTACTTCTTCATGAAGTAAGTGTGTAAATGGTAATAGAAGTGAATCTTCCAAGTAGCTAGTTAAAGTGGATTGAAACTGGGGTGTATCAAATTCCACATACCTTGTATGAGTAGATCCAGACTGTGAGGAAGCTTGAGGTAATTGCCCTTGTCTGATTTCATAAGAAGGGAGAACAAATATCACCTGGGTGAAAAGGGAGTCACTAGTATGATTTCTGGGTATCAGTGGAAAGAGTGGAAAAGCATAAACGAATATTCCTACCCAAGGGAATGAAAATGCATCTGTTTTACAGGCTTTAATGCAATGAGTCCTGGCATAGAATTTATTTAGTTGTTTCTTTTGAAATGAGATGATCAGATCTACTTGAGGTGTTCTCCATAACGGAATAATTTTATGGAAGGCTACCTCATGCAATTTCAATTCCTGAGGGTGTATCCTTGCCTTTCTCAGCTTGTTGACCACTTTTTTGTTCTGATGTAATGTAAGTTGCTTATTGGATTAAGAAATGCTGCAAAGCTACCAACTCAGCCATCACTGCACATCTACAAAGGGGTTACAACCTTGTACATACCTGCTTGTTTATTTACCACATTGCTGTGGTATTGTCTGTAATCATTTGAAGAGGTCCTGACTGTCCTGGCGATCACAAATGGTAAAGAGATCCTAAAGCATGGATCATAGTCAACATCTCCTTTATATTGATGTGTTTTGGTTTGTGCAAAAATGCCTCGGGCCTGTTGCCTTTACCTCCATGGAAACTGCTCTCTAAGCAAAGTTTGAGGCATCTGTGGTGAGCGATTTGCTTGGGATCTGAGGAGAGAAAGGAAGACCTGGATTCCAATGACTGTGTTGTTCCCACCAATGTAATTCTTCTTTGAGAAAGTCTACAGCTGGAATTTGATGATCCAATAGATGTAAATGCTGGGTCCATGTTTTTTTTTTAGAAACCATTGCATCCTTCTTAAATGTAATCTGGCTGGGGCAGTGATGAGAATCATAGAAGGCATGAACCCCAGGACCCTGTAAAATTATACTGCAGAAGTCTGGGACTGATTGCAGAAGCTCAGGAAAAAGATTCCAGATAACCTGTGAGATGAGGTGAAAGACAATTTTGCAACATTTATGTGGGAACCCCTATTGGTCAGGGGAGACATAACCTAGGTTAATGACACTTGACATCTAAATAAAGACTGTACAGATAAGTTAGCGGTCTAAATAAGGAAAATAGGAATGGCATTCAGTCTGCATTGAGCTATGACTGGAGCGAGATATTTTGTCAACAGCCTTGGGGCTGTAGATAATTGAAAGAGTAATGTAAAGAATTGATTTTGTGACCCAGATACAGTGAACCTTCCTGAAGCCCATGCCTATGGGAATGTGATAATAAGCATCCTTTAGCTCTAGTATACTATGTACATCATGGGAAGAACGGATAACAGGTTCTGAAAGGTCAACATGTTGAAATTTGGCACTTTCACCATTCTGGTTTAGAAATGACAGATCTAGTGCTGGTCTCTAAGAGGTCTCTTTCTTTGGTACTAGAATCATTCTGGAATATAAGACTCTGCTGCTTTTACTTACAGGTACTAGTTCTATTACTCTGTGGGCATGTAAAGACTTCAGAAGCTGAAGAAATATTATATTTGGTACAGTTGGTGGGAAGGAATTCCCCTGGAGGGAAGTGTTTACATAAAGTGCCATCTGTAACCTCCTATATCGCTTTTAATACCAAAGAGTTGGAAGCAATCTTTTGTCAAAAGGGATGCAAGGACAACTTTCTGGCAGGCAGACAAGGAAGTGGATAAAGAATGCTGGCATAGTTATTCTGTAATGTTGGTCTGTCACTTTTTCTGAAAGGAACTCTGATTCTTATTTCTTTTCAGCTATCTCTTGTAGCTTCTTGTTTGTCAGAATATGGCTAGTTTTATTTATATGGATTTTTACTGAAAGAGGGAGGCCTAAAACATTGTCATTGGGAAAATGCAAAATCTTAGTTACTCCCTGAATTACTTTCATCAGATTATTAGAGGACCTGAGTAGCATAAGAGCCAAACTATACTTTCTTGTCTAAAGCAGAATCTAAGATTTCTGACATAACCTCATCAGCAGTCTTTTGGTTACATACCCAGTCATAATTTCTCAACACTGTAGCAGTAGAAATGGCCCTACACACAATATCTGCACAATTGTACACACTATTCAAATCATGTTTGGATAACTGGGGCAAGCTGGAAACAGTCTGACTCAAGAACTTTCTTCTGTAGGAATTGAAGTAGCCAATTCTCACAGGCGATCCCTACAACAAAGCATAAACTTCTACATGTAAGACTGATGACTTGAGGATTCTCAAAACTAAAGTTCAGGAAGAAAATGTTCTCTTACCTAGGCAGCCCAACACCTTACTTTCTTTGTCACCAGGAGAAGGGTAATTGTTCAATAACTGCTTATTTCTAGCCACTGAAGCAATTTTGTACAGCTTGTGTATCTGATCTAAATACAAAGAAAATAAATGCATTAGTCTGAGGAACTTCATACATTTTGTCTGCTTGTTTAAAGAGTGACAGCTGGATATTAGGATAATCGCAGGCAGCATTCAACACATCCTCTATGGCTGGTATGGCTGGCAGTATAGGAGGGATAGGTGAGGACTGAGGACTATCCCTTTGTAACACAGCATATCTTCTCAATCCAGGGGGATCATCTATTTGTTCCCTTAAAAGTACTTCGTTCACCATGGCTATTGTCCGATTAAAAGAAAATTCTTCCACTTGAACATAAGAGTTAATATTTCCTTCGCAATCATACAGGAAATGTTGTTTATCTGTAAGAGAAGAAGCCCTATCTTTATCATAATCAGAATCATCAAGCCCAGTTTCCTCTGGAATTTCTTTGCAGGGGATGCCCATATGTAATGGCTTCTAGACCACAGGATTCATAACCTGTAATGTATGCCTTACTATGCTAACAAATTCATCCTTCTAAACTATAATAAATTCTCATGATGCACGTTTATTCTTTTTTTTTCATTATAGATGTGCATGTAAAAGTATATGGACTTAAAGTAGGGATGCCTGACCTCTCTAAGGGACTGTTGCCTAAGTTACCTCATGAAGAATCTCTCAGACTGTCTCCACATCTTAAAGAACATACCTCTCCCATGCTCATATTGGACACTGGAGCAGCCAAAGTGGACGTGGCTGAACCTCAGGTCATGATGAACGAAAGGCTACACCAGAGGATGCCAGAGAGATAAGTGGTCTGAATAACAACTGATAGCACCATGGAGCCACCTATTATCATCTGAAGGGCAGACTGAACCCATGGCAATGGCAGATGCTCCATGATAATTGCTTGTTTTTCTTTGTAGCAACAGCAGGAGTAGAACCAACAGGACCAGAGTAAGTTTCCAAGTTGTAGACATGAAGAAAATTCCAGAAACAGTAAGTGTTGTTGGAACAAGTTGATCAAAAGATAACTTGTCACCTAGTGTACACAAGCAGCACACTTATGCTCACACTTTTTATCCCAGCCATTTCAGAAAGTAAAAACACAGACAGCATTCATATTCCCTGCCAGAACTCATCTTAGCAAGTTATATACACTGACTTAAAAACAAAAATGGCAGGTAAGTTTTAATGAAACACTACACCGAAAAATACACCCCTTCTCTTCCCAAAATGAAACATTTAGTCATAAAAACAAAAGTTTATGCATGAAGTACATATATATTTATTAAAATAGCCCCTAATTATTGTAATAACACCAGCAGCTAAAAATACTGGTGCCTCAGAGGAAACTTCTAATATTGATAAAAATGCTGGGTTTCTTAAAGGGGAAATACCACTTGTAATAGGAAAATAAAATTAAATAGTATTTTCTAAAAGGGCAACAATTTCTGTGGGGAGGGGTTCCCCAACAGGGACTTATATGCCAAGAAAAAAGTTCTTAGTCAATCTTTGTGAAGCTTCAGAGATGCTTCTCCACATGCCAGCAAGAAAGTACTGAAGAAATCTTTACTATGACTGTTCATTTTCCTCCTTGGATTTAGCCAATCAGTAGACAGGGTGAGACTGGGGGGGGGGGGTGCCAGACCTTTCTGAATCTGGATGGTTATTGTTTTCTCTGCAGAGAAACAGCCCACATAGCCTAAAGGCTATTGCACCAGTGTAAATGATGAACATCTTTTTTTTTTTACAGCAAGCTGGACATGCTTTTGTGGGAAATGCTGGATCACAACAGGCATTCTGATTGTCTCTACACCTTGCACACTTTGTTGAAACATGATCTGTGAATATTTCTTTAATGTAATATTGAAATTTGATTGCTAGGACATGGTCTCATGCTATCACTGTTTTCCCTTTATTCTGAAGAAGCAAGTGATTCCTGAGGAACTGCTAATCAATGAAGTACAGGATACCATCTGTGAATAACAGACTATGCACTACATACTGCAATAATATACTGTGTGCATATACAGACAGTATAGGGCAGGGCAGCGCTGCATTCTTTTTTTGCATGACACACATAATACTGTGGGGGGTGGCTGTATATTTTGGCTGAGTTTAAACAAAAGAACAACAGTGTAAAACTTACACTATGTTGACAAATCTGCCTACAAAGCAGTATATCTGGGAGCTGTGTGCTGCTAAGCTAGTACGTGGGAACATTCATAGCAATTCCGAAAGATTCTGAACAGCCATTGTGATCAATACCCATGTCTGTGAAATGTTCTTTGTTTGCTTCTAAGTTGTTATTTACACTCTGTAACTGATGAATAAGAAAACGGAGTCCTGCCTCATAAGTGATCCTTATAAATGTTCATAGGTGGTTACTAGACTATTGGTAAAATAGACATTTTAAGCCTAGCCAAACTTTCCTCAAATTTACCAGAATATTGCTGTATGTCAATATCCAAGGAATTTTGAGGTTATTATATAGTTTGTACTCATCAAATATTCATAGCCCACCCCTGTCTGTTTAGGACATAGGTGACAAAGTAGGGTAAATTTGCAATTTCCCATCTACTGTCCAAGTTATGTTTGATTAGGGTTAGACATAAGCTCTGCTTCATGTTGAAGAGAAGCCTGTTTGAGGAAAGTGATCATCATTGAGACACATTCCTGTCCCTCCAATGTGGCCTGTTTATCTCAAAGATAGGTCCTTAGAATGGATATTTCAGATATTATTTGTTTTGTGGATGTGCAAAAAACATCCATCAGTGTGGGATTGAAGGGTGTTTTGTAGGCTAGGCATAGATCACTGCTCTGCAGTCTGGAAGAGACTGAGTACAGTGACTGGGCTTTCAGACAGTCTGCATAGGACTTGTTGTTTATGGTCTGTATACTTTGTGTGAGAAACCTCCATTGTTTCTCAAACTGTTGTAAGTGCCTGGTCAGGTACATTATGAATAGTGCATTGTACTTGTTGACTGGTCTGATGACAGCCAAGTCCAGCAGAACAATGACCACCTTGGGCCTGGTTGTCATATCTTTACTTATAAGTTGTACAAAGAAAAATGATTTTCTGATCACAGTAGACACTTGGTGTCAAAGATCAGGCAACTCTCAACATGCATTCTCAGATCCCTGACTATCGGGTCTACTTTTAGGAGTGTATTATTAATGTGGTAATTTCCAGGGTCAGTTGTCTTTGCAAAATATACTGTTATGAGTATTTTCAAATTGTGCTTTAGTCCATGGCTCTGGTACCAATCGTTTGCCTGTGTCAGGCCTTCTGGAAGGATATCTGTATCTTTAGAGAATTCAGTGACTGTGTCTAGATTGCAGTCATCTGCAGACTTGGTCAGCCAGAGGCCCTTGGCATTTGCCTTGACTTCAGAGAAGTAGGTGGCAAAATGGAAAGGTCCTAACAGCAATCACTGTGGGACTCTGATACTGACTGGCCTCTTTGTGAAGGCTGATTCCCCTATTCTAACTTCTTGTGTCCTACCGGTGATCCAGCTGTCTATACATCAGGTAACATATGAATTTATGCCAAACTTTGTGAATTTATCTACAATGACCAGGTAAGGCATTTCCTTGTCTCCGTGCTGTCCAGCGATGAATTCTGAAGCAGATATAAACATATTGAGGTCTACTTTAAAAGAGTGAAAACGCACATAACAGAAAATGACATTACTGAGACGACATCATCAAAACCTGACTTTATCGAACTATTACAATGTAGAAAGATTTCACAGGGTAAGTATCCAGCTGGCCACCATCTAACAATGAAACACACCACACTACCTCAAACCCACCACAAAACTAAATATACCAACCTTGGGATCTCACTATAGTGGGAAAAATGGTAAATTTCCCCTTGTTGGCCACCTAAATTCTTACTCTGTGAAATCCTTCGGCATTGTGGTTGTTCGTTAAAGTCAAGTTTTGGTGAAGTCATCGTCGGTAATGTGTAGTTTCGCTCTTTTGAAGTAGACCCATATATTGTGTTAGAACAGCATTAACACTTTTGTATGGTGACATGATGGAAATCTTGTCCAGTTTGTATGTCTGCCCTATTGGGGGGGGGGGCAGGGAGACTATGACTGAGTGGATTTAGTTTCCTAATTTTATTTTATTTTTGTTTGTGAACTGCGCAAGGAACTTAGCATGATGATCATTGTCATCCATGGCCTTGGGTCAAGGCACAAATTATATTTACTTGTGTAGGCCATGCTAACACTTTTCAGGTAAAATTCAAAGTCAATGCATTACTGTAATACTGACAACACTAATACCCACATATTCATAAACCCCTACATTAAGGGTGCACTATCTGTATTCATGACCATCTCTACCATAATTTTTGAGCTGTTTGTTCACTCATAAAGATTACACTAAGTGTAGACATAGTCTGCACATTGTGGTAACCTTTATGAATCCCACTTGATATTTAAGGTTCGGGGAAGTCAGTAGGAAAACTAAAATCAGGAAGAAGAATATGTTAGTTATCTTGGTGTTGCCTATTCATTCAGAATTGAGTATACAGTGTAGGCTTTAATGAATCTAGCCTGAGTTTTTCTTTCATCATGTATTATGAATCTGTTGTTTTCATAGTGCCAAACAGCATAAGTTACAAATACTCTCCAGTTAGTGCAGTGATTGCATACATTGTGGACTTTTTTCATTATGAGGGATTTGTTCCCCTAATGCATTTATTTTGCATGCCCTTACAAAGAAATTTAAACACAATCTTTGGACATTCTTTTTCAAGTTGGGGTTCACTTAGCATTATCATCAGTGTCCCTTTATTAGTTGTTTTATGCATGCAACAGTCTTAACACCAGCTTCACTTCTGCACAAGTTTTGTACCATAATTTTCTGTTGTGTCACATCAGATAAGTTGCTATATTCTAAACAGACCACACTTATCTCTTAACATTTCTTGTCCAATATATATTCAGTCACAGAGTTCCACACAACTTGCTTTATATGACCTCCTATTGTTTTACACTATGTTGTAACAAGAATCTTTGTAATATTTTGTTTTCCCATAGTTCTTGCCATCAATTTTTTATAAAATCAGTTGTTATTATGGCTGAGTACCTACCTTTGAACTTCCTTCTAAATATACAACTGCAGAGAACTTGTTAGAAAAAGTCAGCCAGCTTCGGCCTCATAGTGTTGGAAGATTAACACAACAATGCCCAGGTACTATAATATAATAATGTCTTTATTTTGGTTTGTTATGAAGGCACATCCCATTGCTTATATTTTCAGGAATGATCAAACTTTATTCTATCTATTACTCTTTGTATAACTCCTGTTGTTTGCGTTCTAAAAGGGCAGGTCGCTGATAAAAAGTCAGATATGTAATTATGTGTATATCTGCTTTCAGATGTTATCCCACCCTAGAGTCAACATCATTATAGTCATTTGTCAACTGCTGTGGCATTTTGTACAATAACATGACAGTCAGAGACATAACTAAGGAGGGACAACAGGCTGGTTGCTCTGGGCAGAAGCTGTTAAGGGGCATGATTCATCAGCAACGTGCAGGTGGAGTAATGAGCAACGAATTACCAGCACACACGAGGATCACAATCCATCATTTTATCAACTAGTTCAATAGGGTAAGTACTGATTTTTACTCACTACTGATACTGTTTGAAAAAAAAAAAAACAGGAAAAGTCACTGCAACAAGACTTTACCTTGGATTACTAATGTGTCAGAAATAGCTGTGTGGAAACATCAAGCTCTACAGATGTAAAATAAGGATATGCAAATAAAGGCAGTTACAACCCAAAGTAAGCTGTTTTATGGGCATTCTGAAAAAAAAGTTTTAGTATTTATTGTAGTTGTCAAAAGCAGCTTTAGAAATGTAAAATTAACCTTTACTTCCATTAGAAAATGATGTTGAAAGTTGCATTTCTCAGATGTACCCTTTTTATGTTTAAGTCCTCATCAAATATGCAGTTAGACCATGAAAAGTAGTATTTGTCCAAGAAATTAATGAAGAATTCAGTCCTTAAGCAAATGATAACTCAAAAAGGTAATACCAGAAGAAAGTGATGTCAAGCAGAACTTCCAAATGTCTTTGTAGCACAAAAGTAGTCATCAAGAGCAGCAGCTGATTGTTTTGTCTATTAAATATAGCAATCAATAACATATATTTATTTATTTGTTTATTTATTTATTTATTTATTTAACATCTGTTGGCCAGGAAAGTTTAACTAGGACAGAGCTTATTTTCAGTGGAGGTCCAGGGAGAAATGCTCCAGATGCATGTTTTTATGGTGGACAGCAGCCAAAATACTAACATAGAAAAGAAAAAAATTGTAACTTCTCCAGAGCTACATAGTCAGTGTTCAACTTGTATAGACAATAAAAGGAAATAAAGTTTCAAAAATTCACATATAGTAGAGCAGCTGTTGTCAAAACCAAATGAAACCCAGAATCATGTACGTTGCCAAACATACAGCACTTATTATAAAAGCCGTCCTTCCACTCACCTCTGTAAAGAAACACATCTGATAGATCATCAGTAAACATTTGAAAATTTTTAGAGGTGTGTATTGTGGCCTTATATGAACTGATCTGACCCCAAAATTAGGAAGCTGTTGGAAATACACATAACAGATGTAGTCATAAACCCACCAGTTGAAAAACAGATCCTTTCATACACTGCACACTTTTTTTAGCCCTTATGGAACAGACCACCAACTGCCTCAGAGATCTGTCCTTGATCCTGTATGCCAGGAGTCATCCCCCCAAACGTAATCCAAAACCTTCTCATTGCTTGACAAGAGACTGAGGTATCCCAGTGCAGTTTTGTACTAGTGTCCCTAGTTATTTTATTATGTATATGCTCTACCAACTGTCCTATCCTTACGCTTGACATGCAGTGATTTAAGGCCATTATCATTTGTAAGTATAGAGTACATAAACTGGGTCAGGTCATCAGGGATGCTGTTCCTGCTTATGACCCCTCAGCCTAGGATAGGAGACCTGGTAAAATACTGCTGCCTCTCCTATCTCATCATTGGTTTGTGCAGTGCCAGACTTGCTTAGAGATGAGTAAACATTAATGAGGATACCAAAGTGATCTAGATTCAGAAGTGGTCATGGCTCACAAAACAAAAGACAGTGAGGAGGCCATGTAGTACATCCATAGTATATAGTGCATTTCAGTGTAAGATTTGCAGGAATGGCTAACATGTCAACTGCATCATGATAGGTGGTGCCGAGGATCACTGATAATGCAATTGCCAGAAGGAGTACAGTAGACAAGTATCTATGTACATGACAGAAACTACACCAGACAGCAGCATTACAATGTGAAAAAAGAAGATGCATTACATATCATTGTAATGAAGCCATGCATACTGAGAAGCACTGCAGTGAGTGTATGATAACTGTGTACATTTACATTTTCTGGTGCAACAGCTATGAAATCCCCCAAGATTAATTAAAGCACAAAGTCCTCATTTTTCCTATCCTCCATGTAAATGCATTTCATTTACCAGCTGACTATAGTGGTTGTGTAAATGAATATATTGCACTGTCTATAAAACACCTATACATTCATCCATAATTATGTGTCTCCTTTGCATATTGCATTATATCTTGATCATTTCAGTTTACTTAGTGCCAACAAAACAAGTGTTATCACTGTTTCCTGCATGTCACTGTGGCAGTAATGTAATGGACAATGACATGTCTGAAGGCATTCCTGTTCAATCATCATGCCCCATATATGTTGCCCAAAATGTTAAAACTCTATCAATAATAGTATTCAGACTGTAGTACATATATGCTAGATGCAATTCAGAAACAGAGTCCAATCTACATGTATCATTCAGTATATTCCCACAAAGTACTTTTAGTGTCATGGGCACAACAGGTAACATACTTTCCTTTAGTGTAGAAACCTACAGGTTCTATTCCCACAACAAGCAGATGGATTGCTGACAATCCCATGCAGCATAAAGGGATGCTGCACAACTGAGTGTGTTGTCTTTTGGATGAAATTTCAATTCCTAATCTGCTGAACTGGTATGAGCTCAGGTGGATGTTAAAAGTCCCATGGCAGATTTATTAACATTTCATTAATTTTATATCATATAAAAATACATCGTTTATACAGTAATTTTTACATTCATGCTTAAAATTATTTACAGGTTATCAACACAAAAGAACTTAACTAAAGAGTTCCATTTTTTTCATTGTTTTTTTTTCTTTTACATTGAGCTTCCATTCTTCCACCCTTTCTTCTACAACCATCTTCTTATTTCAGTGAATACGTCATCCTCTTCTATTTTGCTTTTATATAAAAGAAGAAAAAATGGACAAACTGAATAAAACAAAAAAGTGAAGTCACAGGCAAAAAAATCTTCTATAATAACTTTAATTAAATATAAATTAATTAACTATAGAAGAAGATTGTTTTGCCTTTGACTTTGCTTTTTTGTTTGTTTTTATATAACAAATTCTCAGATATTTTTTTCCGCAGCACCCATAATATCACAAACAATACTATATCCCATTTATTAGTATCAAGTTTCTTTACTTTACTTTATCACCCTTCCCATATAATATCATATTCATATTTATACATTTAAACTCTTCACGTCTATATTCATTTTTAAGCTTTTCCCAAAATTCCTTATTCTTTTTGCGGTCAAAAAAGCAATGTTTTGTTGTTTGTTCTCTTCCTTGCCTCCATCACCTTATATTTCATATTACCTTTTGCCAGCGCATTGTCTAATAAAATTCTCCACAAAAAAATCTGCTGCTTCATAAAAATTTTGAAACCTTTTCATTCTGTATTTTATTTATTTATTTTTTCATCTTCTTTTAATTCCTTCCACTGGCACATCAAACAAAATATTTCTAAAATCATACTATAGCATTTTTTTCTTTTCCCATTAACTTCACTTGCTTTTAACTTCAATAATTTTATTTTGTCATTTTTTTTATCTTCTATCCTGTCCCTCTTTTGTTTCTTTTCCCTGTTTTTAACCACACAATTTTATGTTTCATATAGCATCTTGCCAATCATTTCTTTTTGTCTTTCTTTTACCTTTCTCATTACCTAAAATAACTGCATAGATGCTATTTGGACCACTGAATATTTTTTAATTCAAACCACCTTCTTTTTATTATAAATTATCCCTCTTCTCACCAGGGTCAGCCTTGAGCCCAAATTTAAAGTTGTTGTGTCTTTCGGCTTTTCCCAGTTAGGGGTCGCCATAGCGGAACTTTGATCCGCTAATGATTGGCAGTAGATTTTTACGTGCCGAGTTGCCAGCTCTGACACACAACATTCAATGAAGGTACGCCCATTCACGCATGTCTCCACACAGAAGACGATTCAGCTGAGAATCGAACAGGACGTCTTACTGTGAGGCGACAACACTACCGCAGCAGCACCACCACAGTGAGCCCAAATTTAAAGTAAAAATCTCAAATAACTCTTTTTCTAATTGAGTGGGAAACATAAATATTTCCCTAAATATGTTATTTTTTGTAATACATAAATATTCAGAATCTATGTTTTTTTACTGAAATAAGTAAAAACTTTTTTGCCAAGCAAACATTTTCCAGTATCTCTCTCCAATGATTTATTATACTTTCATACTTACCAAATGTCACTCCCTAGATCGTGTGAAATGTAGTCCATTTATTTATTTATTTATGTATGTATGTATGTATGCATGTATGTATGTATTTATTTATTTTTCACCTCACCAAATCTCTTGCATAACATTTTGTTTAACTGCAGGCCAGCTTTTTTTAGCAGCTTTCTGGTACTTATAACAACCTCACTCGTCCATCCCTTTTTTTTGTTATTAGAACTAAATCATTTGCATATGCAATACGTACTGGTAATGTAACATTTCCTTCCATCTCACATATTGACTCCCTCATTTCATGTATGTATGTCTGTACTACTGCATTTATTGCCACTAGAAATGAACATACTCATTGGGCATACCTATTTTACTCCTCTTTTAATACTTATTCTTTCCCATCCATCCATTTATACTTTTTCTCCTATATAATATGTCTTTAAAATCTGTTTCATTGCTTCACGGCTAACTTTATCAAATGCTTTACCTATGTCATATTACATCAGTCTTACTTCTTTGCTTTCTTTCAGTACCATCCCTTCTTCTTCTTTCATTATAATTAATATTTCTTTCACATCTTTTCCTTGTATACAATAAATTTCTTTCATTCAATATTTTTCCATTCTTTTTGCAGTATTTTCATAAATATATTATAGTCAGTATTCCCTAGTGTTATGGGTCTCCATTTTTTTAACTTATTTTCTTTCTTCTTTTTCCATGTAGATTTTTATCACTCCATCTGATATGTCTTTATTCATTATGCCTTCCATTATCCATTCAATTAATATTTTTTAAAAAATAAACTTCTCTTTCATCTTTATTCATTTCCTCATAGTACTCATACCTTATACTATCTTATTCTGATGCTGATTCATTCTTACCTCCTTTTATCTCCTTTTCTGTTTATTTGATTGTTATATAATTTTCTTAAGAAATCCTTACTTTTTCAGATATTTTTCACTTTCTATTCTTCTTGCCCATCCATTTCCTCTCTTCTATATGTTTTCTCTCCACAACTTTCTACCATCCCCATGATATCCTACTATTTGTATTTCATCTTTCCTTTGCCATCTAAGATAGTATTCATCCTTTATTCTCCAATTTTTACTTCGTTTTCTAAAAACAAAAAGGGAAACCTCCTCTTTCCTTCACTTCTGAAAAAAAATCTTTGCCTGCATAACAACATTTTTACTTTGTTCCTCTTCTCTTCTTTCCATGCATATATTTTTCCTATTTTCCTTATTTTGTCACTTTCTTTTGTTCTGTTTCTTTCTAGTTCTATAAACATTCTTTATATCTCATCTTATTGCTGTTATTTATTCTTCTTTTCATTTTAGATATATTTTTTATACTTCCACTTAAATATAACCCACCACTCTGGCCAAAATTTACAAAATTGTCTCATTGTCATATGAACTTTCCTTAATATTTATTTATCTTGTCATTTTTTCTCATTTTTCATCTCTGACATTGATATTTTTATCCCTTTCCCACCTTTTTCATTTTGCTGTCTTCCTTTATTCTGGTGCACACTGCTATAAGATCTGAAATCTCTGCCATTTGTACCCCATTGTTATTTCTTTCATGTCTTTAGAATAAATTACATAAACAATTTCAGTCTTAAAAACACCCTTTCATATGTCCATTCACTATTCTTCCCTACTCTAAAATCACCACATTTTATTAAATCGCTTAACAACTTAATAATCAGTATTATTTTTCAATTTTCACCCAGGTTACAATTAAAATGTCCAGCTATCACTATTGCCAAATTTAGTAACACCATTTTTTTTTGTAATTTCATAGGTTTATACATTGTTACTATGCTTGCACGCATAGCCATGAACCCCAATCCATTTGGGTCCCAAATATCATGGGCGGCCTAAATGTCGATTTTTACCAGCGTAAGTAATTAAGTGGCCAACGGTACATGAAACTCATGCCAAGATAAGTAAGACCCATGCAGGTGGAGGGCTATGGCCCCCACACCCCTCAATGTGTGGGGCTCTGCCCCCTCAACACCACCCAACTGCATATACCAACTCCAGAATTGCACTACAATGGAGAACAGGGAATGTTGGCCAAGTGTTAACTTACCGTAGTAAACAGTCGACGTTCGGGTTTCTGAACTTTCATGATTTTCAACTCTGGATTTTGAAAGTCGGTCATCTGAGAGTCAAGCTTTAGAAGTGGACCCAATCATATATATCTGATGTCCTAAATTGTACATTTATTTTCTCTTTTCAGTTGTAGTGCCAAACTCTAAATTAAACATTCTTTTAATGGTTCCATTTTCAAATGTGTACTGAAGGCAGGGAGAGGAAGAAAGAGGCATGAAAAACTAAGGTAGCTTAAGCCATGCAGACAATGGTTATTCTCATCGTTAAGTTGGTAAAATCAGTAAGTTCAAAAGTGGACATAAAGCAGTCCCCGGGATTCATGAAGCTCGGCGCAAGGCCGGCGTAAGGCTTGCGCCGGCGGTGCATGGAATAGCCGGCGCAGTAGCGCCATATGCATATTAATGAGAGTGCACCGGAATCACAGACACGTGCGTAGTGTACGTGAGCGAGCCCAGGTAGGATGCGTCTGGAGGCGTGTCTAAGCCGGCATGAGGTGAGCAACCTAATGTGCTGACAGCCACGGTCCGCCCACAATAGTAATGGCAGCAGCCAGGTCCCGTGCAGAATGAAACGCACGTACAGTATGCAACATAGTACCCGTCCCAAATTAACGGAGAAGCAAATACAAGCCACAAAGGCATAAGTGTACCCGTCCAAGGAGCAAAGGATATGCATAAGACCGCGTTCGTCCCGCAATGCACCGTCAGTGTTTACACTCAGAGAAGGTGTACAGCCGCATGTCAGCGCACCACACCGACATAGGAGCAGCGACTAAGGTCACCACCTGTCCCACTGTGGTTGGGGCAGTCTCTCTATGGCCAGTTGTGTCCCGAAAAAACGTATTAGAAATGGCTGATGTGCTACGATTGTAGGACACAATGATATCCCGTATTTAATGTAATGGTAGCATGAATTGGTTATTTCTGTAACAGAAATACCTAAATGACACAAGAAACAGAATAAGCAAGCAAATTGCCACAACAATAAGCTTATATTTAGGCAAACAAGTGAAGTTCTATGCTATATAGTGACCGTGTGCATGTGTCGGCCTGTAAAGTCAGATGTGAGTCCCGGAAATATCCCAGATCGGAAACTGGAAAAGGTGGAAACCCCAGTAGCGACATGGGCATGGTCACCAGGGTTACCTGCTGTCCCAATGTGCCATGGACAGTCCCTGATTGGACAGTTGTGTCCCTGCAACAATCAGAAAAATGGAAAATGACCTCCGATCACCTGCCAAGAAAATTCCCGCAATATACATGTAATAGTAGCATAAAACATATACATTACTATATGAAACACAGACATGGCATAAGAAAATAAATAAGGAACCCAAATGCTTACAGAATAAGCTTATAGTATGGCAAACAAGTGAAGTTCTGTCAACTGCACTAGCCGTGGGTATGTGTAGTCCTGCAACTTCCGAAGTTTCCACATAACATGCCCCACTATGGGCATTGGAAAAGGTGCCAACCATAATGGTCACAAGCAGTAGTGAGAGTACATATCCGGGTAGCTGTGTTGACATAACAACAGTAAGGAAGCAAGATACCTCAAACACAGGCAAACATGTGCATAGCAACATATCCCACACCCAGCAACGTCTCTGTTGCATACACTGGATGGCGTATGTTGAAGTGTAATATCCAGAAGCAGAACCCATGCATTCGGATGTACTACACAATAGCCTCATTGTACATGTCAGTCCCACCCATGTACACCTCTGCACCCTAACCTGCTAGCATCCGTGTGCAGCTATACACCCACACACAATGTGCATACCTGAAATGTGGTAAGATGTTTGTGTTAGGCAATGCCACGCAGGCAAATCATTACCCACATGTCACCAACCCACCGCAGGTACAGATATGTAAATGGCTGCATGTGAATGTGTCTGCAGAATGTGTACATCCCGCATGTAGTATGTACCCATCCAAACCATATAGGTTTGCATACGACACGGTGCACATAACTGTACACATGTGGACAAGTCGGGTCGTTGGACCACCGCATCGATGATTATCTATGCAGTGAAGTCGATCACATATAGCGGAACACGTGCCTACCAAACAGGATGTCCTAACAGGGTGCTACAGGCAAAGAAGGGGAAGCTGGGACATCACATGTGGAGAGTAGCGTTGCCGGACGGACAAATACACACGGTCAAGGTAAAGGACAGAACAACATGCATATGGCCGGATGGATGTTGTTCGAAAAATATATATAGAAACACATATGAAGTGCCAGTTTAGACTCGAAATACTATATAATGCATTGAATTGTACCGTACAATATGGCAGTAGAACTAAGCCTGCATGTAATTGGTGAAGCTAAGCTGTAGTGTGATGGAATTCTGAACCTGGCAGTAAGCAGTACAGCAGGCTTATGTCTGTCACCATTAATTATTTGCTGGGTTACAGAACAATAAATGTATGTACATGCATAACATCACTCCTTCCCCTGAGGAGGATGGCCTTGTGAGCTCTATCGAAGATAACAGTACAACTCCTTACCAGAGAGACAAAGCAACGTATTAAGAAATTAACTGTCCACTGTATCGGAACAGTCTAGGGTCCTTGAAACAGCTACAATCACAGAAGGACACTGTAATTTACAAGGTGCCTTGCAAGGCTGTGTTATTCTCATGGGAAAACATTTTAAAAGCACGACCCCAGCACCCACGTATGTATAGACTATTGCGGACCATAGTGATGGAAATGCCCTGTGACCGACCACGTCAGTAAGGTGGGCAAAAGCTGATTGTAAACACTATATAAAGTAACTGCTTACTGTATAGAGTCAGACAAAACACTCATACTTGGACTGTATATTATTTAGCCTGCCTGTGTATACTACTAAAACTTTCCGAACCCGAGCCTCCTGTGTTATTGGCTGTCACTTAGAAAAGCCTACTGATAACTACAGTCTGGTTTTAACAACTTATTTCACATTGTGATCCTTGTAATCCAGAATTCCCTTGGTAAGCTACAGGTCAGAGTGCATGGCTGGTTAGACATCTACGCAGGAGAATTTGCATAAATGGTTCTTCTTGAATGAAAAGACCTCCGACTGAATTGTTGTGTGTAAAGAGGCTGTTTACTGTCTGATCTGTGGCTGAAAAGCGGAAAACTGGATCCCAAGAAGAAAACGTGCAGCCTTAAACAGGAGGCCCAGGTAAGGAGTGTTTGCCTTTTTGTCTCTATTGTAGATCAGGGACCAGACTACATTGTGTTTCTGTTAACAGTTGTGATAGCGGGTCAAAGACCTATCCAAATACTGTTAAATCTGAACATAGGTCGGGGAACACACAGCAGAGTAAATAGTGATTGTAGACACTACAGTGGATACAGGGAAAGAGACACCACGTGGTATGAGAGAAGGGTACGTAGCAGTCGTGTAGAGGATATGGGAGATTATTGAGGAAACAGATCATGTGATCCGCGTTTGACGGGTGACGTGAAGTATATGCAATCGCAGAGAGCACATAATGTGAGTTACGCAGCAAAATGGGGTAATAAATATGACATTGATGGTATATTACACAAAATATCGTTACTGAAACATTGTAATCCCTGAAAATGTGATGCACATGTTCCAGGGTAAACACCTGTTCCACCCTGAGAGGGACAGTCCCTCTTTGGCCAGCCGTGTCCTGTAAACAAACCGAACAAATGGCAAATGTCCTAATATCTCAGGACAAACATTTCCCAGATATCTATCAAAATAGTAGCATAAACCAGTAAATTTGTATCTGGAACAGCAAAATATCATAATAAACAGAATAAGCAACTGAAATGCTACAACAATTGGTCGCTCTCCTGGCAAAAAGTGAAATCCTGTCCTACGTACTGGCCATGGGAATGCCTTTTCCTGGAAAATTACACGTTCCGAACACTAATGTCCCACATTGTGCATTTGAAAAGGTGGCAGCCCTAAGGTGTGCAGGCGACAAAACAGCGACAATTGGGTATCCGTCATGCACATAGGTGGATTGAGGTAGTGTACCGAAGGGAACAGAACACTACAAATGGCTAAGCATCATACGTACACAGAGAAGATCATAATACAGTAGTACCGATAGCCCCCCCCCCCACAACCCCCTACCACCTCCGATACCACATCCAGGATATGAAGCGGGAGGGCACGCTAGTCCCCACACGTTATCCTGTGGCAACAGAGGTAGCACAACGAACAAATGTAACAGAAGCTATTGAAACCACATCCCGAACACGTAACATACCTAGGGACACCCGAGTAAGAAGACAGTCACTAAAACAGAGTGAGGATATCTGTCAATTAATTGAAGTACCGAACCCTCATGCAGGACAGGAAGGCCAGGACCCAACCCCCGTAGTGTATAGACCGTGGACACCAGAAGATATCTGTAAAGTCATAGAGGGAATTCCCCATCCACAAAGTAATCGCTATTCACCATGCAATACCCCTGTATCTTCTGATCGGAAACCAAAGGGAATGGCGGATGGTACAGTATGTACAAGCTGTAAATCATGTAAGAATACTTAGGGTAGCGTTGGTGCCAGACCCACACACTATATTCAATGCTATGAACACGCCACAGAAGTATCTTACCGTGGTACATATAAGCTATGCTCCCTTTGCAATACCTATACATCCACATAGTCCGTATTGATTTGCATGTACAGTCAGGGTGACAGACACAGCCATACCCGGCTATCGCGGGGATACTGTGAAAGTACAACGATATTCCCACAGGAGATGGCTAGCTACATTTCGGTGTTAACTCCACCCGGGGCCAGTCAAGTTCTACTTTATGTGGATGATATTCTGCTTGCGGCCCCTACCCAGCAGCAATGTATGGAAGATACAATAGCATTATTGAGATATTCAGCAGAACAGGGACATAAAGTAAGCAAGCATAAATTGCAACTACAGAGAATACAGGTCAATTACGGCATATGTGGTATCCAAGTAGGGTAGAACATCACATGACGATAGGAAGGTAGCAATATCATAAGCACCCAAGCCAACTAACAAGAAGGGAATGAAGTCCTGTCTGGGCCGACTAACATTTGTCAAATCTGGATACCAAACAATGCTTTGGAATCCGCTGTATTGTTTGCCTTAATCTTTAATACACCTATGGCAGCACAACACATACTACACTGGATTACAGTAGCAGAAACAGCGTTCTGCAGACTAGAACGATTGATAGCCTCAACAACTGTAGTAGGTCTCCTGAATAATCATAACACATGTTGTCAGACCGTAGATTGTAAGCGGAGATATATGACGTCAGTCTTGATGCAACAGCAGGGAAGTAAGCAACGCTAAATAGCTTACTACTCATTGCAGTCGGACACTGTGGCATGGTCAGTGCCACATTGTGTACAGGCAGTTGTTGTAGCACCCATGGCAGTACAGGGCCCGGCCGTAATGTTACTAGACCACCCTCTCACTGTGAGAATGTCTCATGCAGTTGCGGTCAGTCTGCTGCAAGAGAAGATAGCATTCCTGACCTGTGCTAGACATTTGTCTTGTTTGACCATACCACTGAGTCAACCTCATATGGTGATTGAACGTTGTACAACATGAAACCTATCAACGCCACGTCCGACACCTGTGTATGGCACACCACACAGTTGCCTATACGAAATGGATTAAATAACTACACACAGACATGATATCACTGATATACCCTTAGATGATGCAGAGGTGACAGTTAATGTACGGATCATGTAGACAGAGTCCTACAGGAACGAATCAAGTAGGTTATGCAGTAGTTATTGATAATGAGATTGTAGACGGCCAAACCCTGCAGCATAACGTGTCTGCTCAAGCAGCAGAATAGATAGCTTTAACACGTGCTTGTACTGTAGCGGAAAACTGATGTGTGGACATATGTCCCGATAGTCAGTATGTTGTCTGTACAGTGCATGTTTATGAGCAGCAGTGGAAGAATAGGGGAATGATAACATCCACCGGTAAACCGATTAATCATGCAATCGATCTTGAATGCATTAGACTCCATTCAGTTACCCACTAAAGTAGGTAATTGTAAATGTGCAGGTCATAGAAAGCAACAGGATAACAGTAGGAAAGGTAAGGCATGAGCTCATGCACCTGCAAAACAAGCAGCCTCACAGTTGGAAAGTGTTTGTGTGAATGAGGAATGACAAACCTCAGACAGTTTAGATGTAGAAACTGTACAAACAATGCAAACAGCAACTACGAAAGCAGAAAAGTCGACGTGGTTATGACGAGGAGCAATCCTTGAACACGGACTGCACATATCCACAGTGAGAAAGCCAATATTAACGTCTAATGTATTCAGATATGCGGCTTTGTGGAGCCATGGGTAGAGACATGTCTCAACAGGGGATGGTACATTTGGTTAACAGAATACCCTAACATACGGAATTACGAACCACATACAAACATCATGAGCAGCGTGTCACGTTTGCAGTAGATATCATGCACAGGGAGTATTTAAACCGAAGGGAGTGAGTTTACCTACACCACCATAACCGTTCCGTACTATTTGTATGGAGTTCATACATCTGCATAAATGTGAAGGAACAAATACTGTTTAGCGATTACACATATATATAATCAAAATGGGTAGAATCATTCCCAACCATGAATCCGGATGCAGCAGCAGTGGCAAAGGTGCCAGTAAAGTAAAGTATCCCTAGATCTGGCATGCTGTAAAGAAGCTACAGTGACAATAGAACACATGTAGTGAACCAGACAATCACGCAACCTGGGGGATTAGTTTGTATTACCATGAATGTAAATTGCATGTACAACCCACAGTCAGCATGACTGCTGGCGCCGTAAAATGGGATCCCGAGAAATAAGTAGAGGAGGTTGGTGGGTGACATCCAGACGAGTTACATGTGCTGTCTACCTCTAGCATTGCTGAGCATGACAACAGTTCCAAATGTAAAGTGCTGCACCCACTTCGAAGTAGTATGTGGAATGGCATATCATGTGCCAGAGTGGAAAGCTGTCATGCCTGCAGAGCCGGAGGTCGATGACTCATTAGCAGGTGACATGAGAGGATTGTTAACCAATAACACTGTTCTTCAGTTAAAGTCTTTTACAGATAAGAGCAAACGAAGACGGACGATAGCTGACACCAGTATCCTGTGTGTATGTCACTGTTATCCAAAGAACATTATTGCCAAGTGGAAATTGTGAAGGTCTGTACCGGTACTGTTGGCAACGCCTACTGCAGTAAAGTTTGCAGAGAGGTCGTCCTGTGTCCACCTCACATTTTTCAAACCGGTAAAGGATATCAAGTCTGATTGACATCTTGTAGCTGATATACCAAACAGCCTGAATCACCGGCAAGACTGTATAACAATACAAAGCAACCCCAAAGACATTTTGTTTGCTGTCCTAATGATTATACACCTATTAACCATGTTTGTGTTTACTTTACATTTTCTGGGACCTTACCTGCATATAACTACACGGATACAAATACTGATACGTGATGAACTGGCCACAGAGTGTCTTCCACACTTCAACAGATACCTAGGCATGACGCGTGTGCATATAGAGACTAGGAACACTTTAAATTGCTGTGTTTGTACTGCCATACCTACATCATATGGAGGACTTCCGATGCATGTTGTCCCCTTGGGGATAGATTGAGACTTGTGAATATCTACACTTTGATACAGGTTCTGTGAGATCACAGGACAACGTGGCAATGTACTTACCTGTTACACAAAAGGAATTGTATGTTATCATAAACATGATACAGTTTCAGTTGGTGGGAGTATTTGTAACATAACTGTGTCTTACGAATGTCATATAACAGCCAAAGAACACAGTACTACTTGTAGCACCATTCATTATTTGTATTGAAACATCATGAGAACAATGTTGAAGGATGTGCAGAAACATCCTGAATTGTATAAACAGTCCTCTGTTAGAGACAGGAAAATGTTACATGCAGAGGTAACCCGCATCAGTAGTAAAGTAGAATATTGTTATGTTGTTTGTGGGAAATAAGCATATCAATGGTTACCTGGGAATTGGTCCGGCAGTTGTTATTTGGGTTATCTGGCTCCAGTCACATGACATACTGTACAATTGCCTCTGGGTGCGAAACGAACTATAACACATATAGCTCAAGAACTGGGAACACAGTCGAGAAACCTACTAATCCAGTGGGTGAAATGGAAGCTGTTCTGACATTCCAGTCTTCTGCAAGAGATAAAGGAATATCGATTCATATGGACTTGAGTGACAGCGCCACAACCTGGGCTGGAACACTCCCAGCTTGTGGAGTAGTGATATCAATCAGGAACAGAGGAAGTTATCAAAACCTGTCGGAGGAAGGATGAATGTGACTTTCCGCTCTTGAACTTGTGACTGATGAACTGGATGCAATGAGAACTGTTGTGTCACAAAATGTAATAGCACGACTGCACCGTGGAGCTGAGAATTGGTACGCGGCGCGCTTACTGAAGAAGATCGCTGTGTCCAACTACCACATGAAGAGACCAAAATCAACGCCCACCTAGAGGTAATACAGCAGGTGTCATCCATGGCGGAACCAGGCCCAAACCCACTGACGAACCATTTCCACAAACCATTGGGTGGATGGGGTCAGTCATACTGAATATCATGATTGCCATTTGTGTTGTTCCGCTCATATTGGGAGCATGTGTCTATTATGGATACTTTGCATGTAAGTATTAGTCAGGGACTCTGGCGACATATCTGTACCGAGACTATGTATCAAGACCTGTAGTGGTATTTGTCAATAGAAAATGCAATCCTTCTTGAAATGTACAACAAATTACTTGCCTAGTTAAACGCTCCACAGAGGAAGAGGCTAGGGAATGAAATAATGTTGTATATGTTTCTGGATAGAGTAGAAGCAATCAAAGGAGGGAGAATGTTAGCAAAATACACATTTAAACATATATATGACGTGCAACTTTAGAAGCAAATAGTGTATAATGCATATTATTCTACCTGACAATATGGCAGTACAGCTTATCATGCATGTAATTGCCTGTAGTGTAGCTGCAGTGTGATTGAACCCTGACCCTAGCAGTAACCAGTGCAGCAGGTGTATGTCATTCAGCATTAGTCATCTGCTCGGTTAGAGAATAATACATGTATGTACAGGTATATCTGTCATCCTTCCACTGAGGAGGATAGGCTTGTGAGCTGTAACACAGAGTACAGCTGCTCAGCAGAGAGACACAGGAACCTAGTAGGAAATGGAGTGAGGACTGGATATGAACAGTGTTGGAACCGTGACAGAGCAGAATTTACAAGTACAGTCTAAGTGAATATGTGGCTCGCAAGGTTGGGCTATCCTCATGGGAAAACATTTAATAAGCATTACCTGAGCACTGTTGTAGGAATACAATGTTCTTGACTCTAGCGATGTAAATGCCTTGTGACTGACCACATCATTAATGTGTGCAAAAGATGATAGTATACAGAATGCTCATACAGATGTAACATGTATAGAGTTAAACAAATGTCTAAACTTTTACTGCATACTCCTTTGCCTCCTGCTGCACAGTAGTAAAATGTTATTAATCTCAGCTTCCTGTGTTATTGACTGTCATTTTGAAAATACGAATGAGTGTTACAGTTTGATTTAAAAAACTTAATTGACAGATGTGTACGTTCTAGCATGGGAATAGGTCAAGCCAACCATCACAATGTCCATGTGTACCACATACAAACAGCCAGTAACACGCAGTAGTAGTGCATGAAGGCATACACGACTGTGGGAATAGTACAGGACATATGGCACGTGCCAAGTGCAGATGCATGACACAAACCCCAGGATGGGTGTCCCTGCAAAGAGGAACATGTGCCAACTACACCTCCCACAGATGTACCAGCAATAAAAACACATGGCAAACACACAGACACACTACTGTCCAACACATGACTGCAACGGAGCCTGGTCAAACACCAACATGAAGCATGCACAAACAGGGACTTGAGTAATATTTGCCTTAACACCCCCCCCCCATAGGCCAAAGAAGAATAGAATGGACATATGCATGTAATGTTGTGAAGGATGTGTGGTAGTCCTCAGTATCACAGTGTTAGGGACACAGATACACTGTCATCAACAGTGACGTATGTGCACTGTACACAGCATACCTGCATGTAATACAGAGGACAATCATGTGCCACAGAAATATACAGTGGCGAAAGAGTATAGTGGATAGACAATTGTAAAAGTGACAAACTATGAATATAGGTTCATACGTCCATAGGTACAGGGTAGGCCATCGTCCCAGGTTCAGCCATAATACTACACCATAGTTAGGATGACTTTGCCAACCTTCTGTGCTTCGGATAAAATACTCATGATATTGCTGTACCTCCGTCAAGCACTGATAATGATGTAATCCCTGGCCTATACCTGCAATTCTCCATCCAATGGACAACATACCTGCGAACAAGGCTAGGAAGGATCTCTGTCTCACATGTACTGTGATGTAGATCCACAGCATAATGAGTGTCTGGGTGATATATGTCACTCAAACACATCCCATTAATGACCGTGACAAGGTAAATGTAACCTGCCCTAGTGGTTCTGAGGGATGCAGATACAGTAGGTGAAGCATACACATGACATATGGGTTGACATGGCCTTGTATGTCAGGCACAGGTCAACACTAAACAGCAGGTATGTGACGTAATGTGGCAGGGGTCCTACAAGTGGGGCAGCATTACACAAAATGGTGTCATCCTGCATCTGTACAACAATTAACCTATGTGGGCTTCCCAGCTGCTGTAGGTGTATGGTCAGATACAGTCTGAATGGGGCAATGTAGTAGATCATAGGTGTAACACGTAATGGGTACAAGGAGACAATGACCTAGCTTGATGTAGATGTGAATCCCTGCACAAACAGGTGGGCAATGTAGAAGTCCCACACAACCACGATAGCAACGTGTGTGTGGAATGAATGGTGACCGACAAACTCTGTCCCCTGATCCCTGGTAATCACCCCTGTGCTGAGTGGACAGCCACCTATATGCTGGACAGGGGTGACCTAGTAGTTCTCCACAGGTATGATGTTGCATTACTTCGCATTTAGCTGTGGGACATGTCCCTGACAGCAGATATGCATACCTGGGAGGCCCCTTCGAAGGATATCTGTGTCAGATGTCCGTCCCACTTTGGCACCTGTTTTGCAGTCATCTACAAACACTGTTGCCCATAGCACCCCTGTGTGCCTGTACCGTGGAAATGTAGATGTATGACAGGAGTCGACCCACAGAAGGGCCCCATGGGACACCACTTGCGACAGGCAGTAGGTCTGACACGCTGCCAGCAACTATGACTGTGTGGGTTGTGTCGCATAGACAGTTTCCAACACATTCTGTGATGTACGTGTCCACATCCCAGCCAATGGGTTTATCAACGATACTTGAGGGGGGTAATGTGATGAAGGCCTTTGCCAGGTCGAGGTAGGCTGTATGGACTGCAACACCCCCATCAATGGCCTCGGTGACTGTCCCGAACATTTCGCCCATGCTTTAAAGGCATGAACCGCCCCTGAACAAGACAAACCGTGTTGGATGCAAAGTATGTATGTCCCCTATGCAGTCATATATGAGCCGCAGTATGATCCCTCCACATGTCTTTGCAGATAGGTCTCCTCATGGTAATGGGACAGTAATAACCAGGCTCAGTGGAGGCATTGGCCCTGTGACGTGGGACTATGGTTGCCATGCGACACAACCTGGGTACCTTACCTGAGGTGAGGCTACAAAGAAATAGCTGTCATAACTGTGGGTCTAATACCTCAATGAGATAGTGGAGTACACAGTGGGGTCACCAGCTGGTCTCATGGATGCTATGTCCACTACCCTGGAGAGAGCATGTCCCACCTGTGTGTCACAGAACATTTGGTGACCACAAACCGCTGGTACACACATCTCCTCATGTGTGGGGAGGGTGTGGAGATGTCCTCACTGGACTTGTCAGCCTGTATGTTGGCAATGTGTGTATGTTGAGTAAACCCCACCTCTATGTGAACCCAGTCAGAGCATATGTGGGAGTGAGCTCCCAGGTGTTGAGCATAGCAACTGAAGGTGGTATGATTGTTAGCCAGGTCCATGTAGGTATATCTGTGGAATGTGCCCTGGACAATTTCATGACAGTGTGTAACTCTACACATATGATGACCAAGGGTGTCATACCTCACAAGGTGTCTGCTCCACCTTGTAGTAGCCACCTCCTCGTGTTGTACATCCTGTGTATGGCTGGGGTACACCACACTGGATGCTTGGCATTGGTACAATGAACCACAGTTGGGTAAGTGAATGCCTGGCTCATGCAGTCCTGTAGGTACTGGTAGATGGCAAATGTGATTGATGCAGTGGCTGCCGTACTGTCGACCACTGGCTCAGGGTCCTTAAAGGAGACCACAGTAGTGTGCAGAATTGTGTAGTCTGCCTCTGAGCAAGCAATGTGTATGGTAACTGGCAACACTCACAGCAACGGATGCCAAAAGCAGAAGCCAATGTCCAAATAACATAGATTAACTTCTGCATGACAATATGTCTTATCATACATGTATTGACACGTGTCTGCTACTTACAATTGCAAATGGCGTTAAGACTGGCCTAAAGAGGACGTGATGAACAAAGTCTGGGGCTGTTGTTTCGATAATAAAGTGGCAATACCTCCCAATCGTGACCTCTGGGTATGGTATGAAAGTGGTTGTTAACCTGCAACATTGGATGTATAGCATTGGGTTCTGGTGTCGGAAGACATGGTTCCTGTAGCACTACACAGTATGGGTAGTCAAGCACACATCCGCGATTGCTGAACACACAGCATCAGTGGAACCCACTGCTCACAAGGACACAGTCCGACAAGCTCTACACTTTACATATGCACAGTGGTGTCCATTGTAGGACCCAAAAATTGTGGAAAGAATCGAATAATTTCTTATTTCAATGCGTACCTGAACTCATTGTCGTCACAGGTACACATATGCACCGCAAGCGTGTTTAATGTTGCTGATAGCTGTCCATGTAATGCAGCACAGATGCACAGAAATACCCAGGGTACCGGTCCATAGAACTGCGTCCACATCACAGTCCCACACATGACGGATGTGTAATGGGTACTGTCAATTGTTGCAGTCAAGGGATTCTGGGTATGTAGACTCTGGGCTCGGTGTTGTTTCGCAGGCAATCCTTTGTCCCGCCCCGTGGGAGGGATGTGTGCGTAGCACCTGCCTTACTCTCCGCTAATAATGCAAACCATCCACCGGAGAATGCTAAATGCAGGTGTGGAATGTGTACAGCCCTATACTAGTGTCCAGTAGGCAATTCTCATGGATGGACACCCGTATGGCCAAGATGGCACCCACAACTGCAAACCCGGCTAAATTACATAGCCGCGGTAAGGCATAACACAGGAAATACACATAGGGACTACAGTTGACATTCCACATACAAAGCCGGACCGTCGTGCCAACACCGGCATACACAGCACTCAATCTGCCAGCAACAGAATGAGGAGCACCCGCTACCGTACAGCGGAACAGATGTGCGACCTGTGGAACACATACTAATGGCACACACACAACGCCAAGTAGGATATGTAAACTATGGCATTCCCACCTATGAAGACAACATGGTTAAATGAATACATAGGTAATCAACATGTTCCAGTGGTGTTATATTGGAAATACAGTGACGGATATGTCCCATTGGGATGTCTGAGGTTTATATGAAGCAGTTGCTAACCAGCATCTTTGGATGTATGTCATTTGTTCACAGTACTAAATCACCTGGTTATGTAGCACCATGTGGAATGGGTAGTCAAACAGACATCCGCGATTGGGGAACATACACCAGCAGTGAAAAGCACTGGGCAGGTGGACACAGTCCAGCAACATCTAACTTGACATATGCACATCGGTGTCCATTGTAGGACCCAAAAATTCTATTCAGAGAATGCCTGCTAGCTTCCTGCATTACTCACGTGATCTCATTGTCGCCACCACGTCACAGGTACACATATGCACGCGTGTTGTTCAATGTTGATGATAGCTGTCCATGAAATGCAGCACACATGCACAGAAATACCCAGGGTACCGGGTCCATAGAACTGCGTCCACATCACAGTCCCGCACATGACGGATGTGTAATGGGTACTGTCAATTGTTGCAGTCAAGGGATTCTGGGTATGTAGACTCTGGGCTCGGTGTTGTTTAGCAGGCAATCCTTTGTCCCGCCCCGTGGGAGGGATGTGCATAGCACCTGCCTCACTCTCCGCTAATAATGCAAACCATCTACCGGAGAATGCAAAATGCAGGTGTGAAATGTGTACAGCCCTATACCAGTGTCCAGTAGGCAATTCACATGGATGGACAAGCGTATGACTAAGATGGCACCCATAACTGCAAACCCGGTGGAATTACACTGCCGTAGTAAGGCATTACACAAGTAATACACATAGGGACTACAGTTGACATTCCCATACAACAAACACAGACAACCAGCCGATGAAGTCCAAAGCAAAGACGAGGTACTGTAGAGACCGTCAGTGACCACTCAGAGCACACCAAGAATTAAAGGCAGTCACCATAGTCTATTGCAGCCCACTTCGCCCGCTTCATAAGCAGACTTATTCAGAATACATACAATGCAGTCCAACCTACTACATTTAAAACCCTTAATTGGTCAGTAAATTAGATGTGCTAGGTACTAATTACATGCCTTAAAGGCAAACAAGCAAACAAACCTTACTTGGGTTACAGATTCCACACAGTGAGGACATCAGACATTGCTTCGAAAGGTACAGTCTTCATCGAAAATAGAAATATATGTACATATATGAAAGATGAACCAACATAATGTTTTCCAAATGTCTGACTGTGTAAGCTACATATATATGTCCTACGGATTGTGCCAATATATTAACAGAACTGCAGACACCTAGTAATATAAATGAACCATAATATATACACATAAACCGTATGATTATGACTAATGTAAAATAGACCAACGAAATGTAAAGATTCACAATGTGCTAATGTAAATATTCATTTAGAAGGTTACTTAAATAAATCAATTCAGACATCCATGTCTAAATACTAACACAAGGCCAGCGAGGTGCTTGCCCTCACATGTACTGGGATGTTGTTCCACAGCATAGTGAGTGTCTGGGTGATGAATCTGTCCCAACAACACGCTCTATTAATGACAGTGTCAAGGTGTACGCCAGCTGCCCTTGTGGTTCTGAGGGATCTAACTTCTTTACGTGAAGCATAGTCATCAGATCTGGGTTCGACATAGCCTTGTATGCCAGGCACGGGTCACCTCTGGGCAAGTGGTATGCAACTGTATACAGCTGGAATTCTTTCAGTTGGTCAGTATAACACATATACCTGAGACCCTGCATCTGTTTGTCGATGAACTGTTGGTGCCTTTCCAGCTGCTGCAGGTGTTGGGTCAGATACATTCTGAACAGGCATTGTACCCAATCATAGGTCTAATGAGTGATGAGTACAAGGGGACAATGACCTCCCCTGATCTAGATGTGAATCCCTTCATGATGATGTGGGCAATGTGGAAGGTCTACCTAACTATGTTAGCAACGTGTGTGTCTAACGAACGGTTAACAACAACCCGGGTCCCCAGATCACTGGTAACCCCCTCTGTGCTCAGTGGATTGCCACCTATATGGTAGCTAGGGGTAACCTTGTTCTTCCCGAAGGGTATGACTATGCATTTCCTGGCATTTAGCTGTAGGACATGTCTCTGGCACCACTTATCCACATCTGTGAGGCACTCCTGAAGGATATCTGTGTCAGATGTGTGTCTGACTTTGGCACCTGGTTTGCAGTCATCTGCAAACATTGTCACCCATAACCCCCCTGTGTATGCGTGTACTTTGGAAACGTAGATGCTGAGAAATAGTGGACCCAGGACTGAGCCCCATGGGACACCACCTGTGACTGGCTGTGAGTATGACATGGCGCCAGCAACTATGGCCATGTGTGTTCTGTGACTTAGCCAGTTTGCAACCCATATGGCGATGTATGGATTTACATTCAAGATGACGGGTTTATCAATTATACCCGAGGGGGGTATTGTGTCGAAGGCCTTTGCCAGGTTGAGGTAGGCTGTATGGACTGCTTTACCCTCATCAATGGCCTTGGTGACTGATTCTACAAAGTCAAACACGTGTAAAAGGCATGATCTGACTTTGACCAAGCTAAACTGGGTTGTATCCAAAGTATGCGAGTCCCCTATGTCTTTATCTATGTGTTCCATTATGATCCATCTCCATGGCTTTGCAGATAAGGCTTGTCAAACTAATGGTATGGTAATAACCAGGGTCAGTGGAGGCACCATCTATGTGGAGTGTGACTACAGTCGCCTTGTGCTACTACTCGGGTACGATCCTGAGGTGAGGCTAAGATTAAACAGCTGTCCTAAGTGTGGGTTTATTTCCCATAGAGTTCCTGGAGTACACAGCTGGGACACCATCTGGACCCATGGATGCTGTGTTGACTGCCTTGGGGCTGGATGTGGGTAATGCTGGACATACCCACGGCAGACGTGGCGTTCCCGAGTCCGATGCCCGAGGGACCACACACATAGCCGCCTTAGGCATAGGCCAAGTAGGTAGCCGCCTAGGGCGTTGCTCTACACGGGCCACCTTTCCAGACTCTATTTGGTGTAGGTAGACCAGGAGGGGGGTAGCGGGTGATGTATCGGTGGCAACTTCTGCCTAGGGCACCACTTAACCTAAGGCCACTCTTCCCGTGGGTAATACAGCAGTACCCACACCCAGACGCGGGCCATTGCTAGTATGGCATATCATCTATGTCAAGAAACCATATATCCCCAGACATAATGGCACAGCATAATGCCTGTCCGCCCAAACGCAGACATACGCCACCTGCGCGGCGCGGACGTTCGCGCGAGATGTCCGTTAACAATGTCGACATTGTCTCGCTTTGTGAAACAAACTCCACATAGCGATTCAATACTAAACAGCGACGGAGAACCCGATGTCCTCGTGGCTGAGCTGTTCAACCTGTTCCGCCATGTTAAATGTGTGTAGCACAGCGGAACCGCCCAAACCAAGCAACGGACATGTCTGTGGCTCAGTGAAAGTCGCCACGCAATGGTAAACCCTTGTAATATTGCGACACAGGCCATACATACCGAGGGTTAGTAATGGAAATAGGTCCGCTCGACCAGACCGTGTGCAATTAGTATAACAAGATCTACAACGGGTACACCGCCAATCGGCACACGGTTACGAATAATTGGGGCGGTGACATGGTACCATAGACACGGACAAACGCGTGCCCATGTGACTCATCTAACATTCGTACAGGGTCAGGGCAGTTCCGCACAGTGGGCGGACAAGACCAAACCCAAAGCACCACAGCAACACCCTGACAATCAAGGCCTGTATGCGTAGGGGATATAAGCACCTGTCATCTGAACAGCCCTGCGGTGACGACATATGCATCCTGGGCCATGAGCGAGGGGAATTAGGAATGTTCAACATGCAGTACCGCACCTTTCCCAGCAGGAGAATGGATGCCTGTGACGCGGCGTGGAGTGCGGGGGATATGTAAATGTACATAGGTACCATGGGTATGCATATTAATGACAACGAACAGCTAACGGTACTGGTCACAGTAACCGCAAACGTGAATGCAGTCACGCTTTGAATTACGACTATAGAACATATAGATGTGAACGTACGTACGCGCCCATGCTGCAAAGACTGTTACATATATAAAGCTGTAAGTGCTTTCTGCACACGTCCGTCAACCGGATCAGACATATGTTACCGAATAGTCACAACTAACGCAAAACACGTAACCACACAGACACAGTAAACATATATAAATGGACTACGGATATGCATGCGCCCGCGCCAGTAACCCACAATCCGGACATGCGAAGTGTGTGGTGTGATCCAGTGGAACCAGGGAAGGTTAAGGATGTCTCCTCCACACATTTACATTCATAATTGTAAAATATATGCTTAAATAGTACTTATTGATTCCATGCTTTGTTATCGTAATGCTACAATTATACACATTGATATACAATATCCTGATCAACACACTACATTCTAAGGTGCACTCACAACAATTATCAACTATGTTTCAAGATACTGATTGTATTTACCAATATTGTATTTATATTAACACATTGTTGCCGTATTATTGTTTCCATGAAGTAAGGTATGCAACACTGATATGTATATGTCACGTTATAATCAAGACTTGGAGCACTGTCCACCTAACTATGAGCAGGTTTATTGATTATTTTGCTTTAAACCGACTCTGAAGGAAGTGTATAAGGGATGCCCCATGTTAGTAGGTGAAAGAGCTCAGTATCCTTTCACTGTGGAGTCTATCGTATTTGACATTGTCTGTTTTTGCCGATATATGCTCCATAATGTCGTTTATGAAGATGGGCAGGACGCACGGTTTGCTGTATTTCCGCTTACTGGCACGTGGATATAGATAGGCCATGTAATACAAACGATGGGTAGTCAAGCAGACATCCACGATTGGGGAACATACAGCGGCAGTCAATACCACTGGCCAGATGGTGACAATCCAACACGTTCTACACTTTACAAATGCACATCGGTGTCCATTGTAGGACTCCAAAATTAAGGCGTTTACACCTTTATACACGAGATCTGCCAATCAGAGTACCAACCGTGACTACGGCACAGCTAGACATATGCACCACCAGCGTGTTTAAGGTTGATGATACCTGTCCATGACATGCAGGACATATGAACAGAGGTCCCCAGATTGTCGTGTCCATACATGTGCGCCCATATCCCAGTTCCGCACACATGAAGGATGTGTAATGCGTACCGTGGGGGGTTGCAGCCATGGGATCCTGGGTATGCAAAATGGGGCTCGGTGTTGTTTGGCAGATAATCCGTTGTCCCGCCCGTGGGAGGGCTGTGGGTACAGCACGTGCCTTAGTCCCCACTAAGGATGCAAAGCATCCACTGGGTAATGCTAAAGGCAGGTGTGAAATGTGTTCAGCCCTACATCAGTGTCCAGTAGGCATTTCCCAAGGATGGACAAACGTACGGACAAGATGGCACCCATAATAGCAAACCTGGTGGAATCACACAGCTGTAGTAAGGCATAACACAGGACATACAGATGGAAACAACAGTAGATACACCCCGTAGACATCCATCCTGCCGCATAATCCCGGCGTACACAGCAGCCAAGGTGCTAGCAAGTATGTGGGGATCACCCGCTTCCACTCTGCGGAACACATATTAATGGCACACCAACAACGTCAACTAGGAAGGTCATACTATGGTTAAAATATGGTGTTCCCACATAAATAACATACTGTCATGAATAAATAGGTTCTACATGTACCGGCTGTGTTATAATGACAATACAGTGGCGGATAGTTCACAATGGTACCTCTGAGGATTACTTAAAGCAGTTGCCAACCTGCAGTACTACAGTAACACCATATGGGTAAATTGTGGAAGGACACGGGTTCCGTAGCACTACATAATATGGGTAGGCAGACAGACATCCGGGACTGGGGAACATACGGCGGCAGTCAAACCCACTGGCCGAATGGACACAGTCCAACATGTTCTACACTTTACATATGCACATCGGTGTCCATTGCAGGACCCAAAAATTACTCCTTAAGTAAGTGTGGGCAGCATAGTGTGAACCGGAAGAGGTGACAGCCGTGACTACGGCACAGGTAGATATATGCACCACAAGCGCCTTCAAGGGTGATGACAACCGTCCATGAAATGCAGGACATATGAATAGGACTCCCCAGGCTGCTGCGCCCATACACGTGCGTTCACATCCCATTTCCGCACACATGAAGGGTGTGCAAGGGGTACTGTCGAGGGTTGCAGACATGGGATCGTGGGTATGCAAAAATGGGTGTCGGTGTGGATTGGCAGATGATTCGTTGTCCCGCCTGTAGCGGACGTGGCCATGGCATATGCGCATTCGCAATAATAATGCCGATCATCCACCGGAAATGGAGAATGCAGCTGTGAAATGTTTACAGCCCGATACTAGTGTCCAGTAGGCAGTTCCCATGGATGGACAAACGACGCCAAGATGGCACCCATAGCTGCAAACCTGGGGGAATCCCACAGCTGTTGCAAGGCATAACCCAGGAAATACAGATAGGGACTACAGTAGACACTCCCCATTCAAAGCCAGACCGCTGGGCAGTTACCGCGTACACAGCACTCAATCTGCCAGCACATCAATGGGGATCACACGCCCATACAGTGGAACAGATGGGTCACCTGTGTAAACATACCAATGGCACAATCTCAACGCCTGCTGGGAATGACATACGATGGTCAAACTATGGCGTTGCCACCAATGAAAGACATCCTTCGGTGAATTAATAGGATTGATGTCAATAGACCATGGCAAACACCCAATGAACAGGAAAGACTTGCTGGCACCCTATGGCCACAAACCATGTCACACATAGGTAGACGGAACAGTCAACTTAAACATTTCGTCCACGACACGCCGCATATGGTATCCAAAGGTACTTCATAGACATGTATGCGCTATCACCCGCTATGTCCGTGAGACTTACACATAACATGGAAGTATCCAGGCTTTAAATGTCCACCCTTACACTTCCATTTGTCACTTTCTATGCGAACAATGAACATGTAGCCACAGCATAGAAAGCAGAGACGCACTGCTAACGAAACACACACATGTCAACATCACAGAAAGCATACTATGAACACACGTATTACATGATATTGTACTATGAAACACAAACAAACCAGCAACCTGCAGCAAGAATAGTCCCCGTAGTTCGACACAACACAAGTCTTCGTAACATTTAAACAGTTAATTAAAACATGCAACGCTTTCGTTGTTTCCACAACGTCTGCAGAAAAAAAGCAAAGTCTAAGAATGTTCACAATCAACAATGTGAGTCTTAACATGATATTAAATATCACACTGTTGATTGTGAACGGTTTAAGAATTTGCTTATTCAGAAGAATTTGCGAAAGCAACGGAAACACACACACACACACGGAAGGGACGGGAGATGAACCTACGCCTATTTACATGAACTCACTACAGTATGAAGCATTTACAGAACGCGCTACCGGGTTTACTGAAGAGAGCGCTGTCAGAGCCATACTTGTAGGCTGGTGACGTCACCCGCAAGACAATAGTTGGCAATAGCCGAGGTATGTGTTGCGGAGAGTCTAAAAGCATGTTCATTCGCAGAGGCAGCTGGGAACACACACACACACACACACACACACGGAAGGGACGGGAGACGAACCTACGCCTATCTACATGAACCTACTACAGTATGAAGCATTTACAGAACGCTACCGAAGTTTACTGAAGAGAGCGCTGTCAGAGGCATACTTGTAGGCTGGTGACGCCACCGAAGACAATAGTTGGCAATAGCCAAGGTATGTGTTGCGGAGAGTCTAAAAGCATGTTCATTCGCAGAGGCAGCTGGGAACACACACACACACACACACACACACACACGGATGGGACGGGAGACGAACCTACGCCTATCTACATGACCTTACTACAGTATGAAGCATTTACAGAACGCGCTACCGAGTTTACTGAAGTGAGCGCTGTCAGAGGCATACTTGTAGGCTGGTGACGTCACCCGCAAAACAATAGTTGGCAATAGCCAAGGTATGTGTTGCGGAGAGTCTAAAAGCATGTTCATTCGCAGAGGCAGCTGGAAACACACACACACACACACACACACACGGAAGGGACGGGAGACGAACCTACGCCTATCTACATGACCTTACTACAGTATGAAGCATTTACAGAACGCGCTACCGAGTTTACTGAACAGAGCGCTGTCGGAGGCATACTTGTAGGCTGGTGACATCACCCGCAAGACAATAGTTGGCAATAGCCAAGGTATGTGTTGCGGAGCGTCTAAAAGCATGTTCATTCGCAGAGGCAGCTGGAAACACACACACACGGAAGGGACGGGAGACGAACCTACGCCTATCTACATGAACTTACTACAGTATGAAGCATTTACAGAACGCGCTACCGAGTTTACTGAAGGGAGCGCTGTCAGAGGCATACTTGTAGGCTGGTGACGTCACCCGCAAGACAATAGTTGGCAATAGCCAAGATTTGTGTTGTGGAGCACCTAAAAGCATGTTCATTCGCAGAGGCAGCTGGAAACACACACACACACACACACACACACACACACACACACACACACACACGGAAGGGACGGGAGACGAACCTACGCCTATCTACATGAACACACTACAGTACGAAGCATTTACAGAACGCGCTACCGAGTTTACTGAGCAGAGCGCTGTCAGGAGGCATACCCCTACGTGGGTGGTATCATTTGCAGAGGCAATGCGCCCGATCGGGAGTTAGGTCAGAGTGCGCAGTCACGCAGCCTGTTACCATCCCAAGGTCGCCATACAGTAACACGTTAGTGCTGCAGTCGGGAATACCAAGTAACTACTGATCAGTACATCACTGCCTACTGGGCATGCTCAGACACTTAGACTCGGCACAGAGCAGACATGCATACACATGGTGCGACGGCATGGGTGGCGTAATGTGGACCGTCGTGTGTGTCCAGCCACACAACAGCAACCTGGCCATGCCACAGACGTCGCCGTTGAAGGGGATACAGGCATGCACCCGGGTATAACTGCAGTCGGCGCGGTTTGCACTGTGCTGTGTGTCTATCTACACAGCTGCCTACTGGGCATGCTCAGACACTTAGAGTCGGCACAGAGCAGACATGCATACACATGGTGCGACGGCATGGGTGGCGGAATGTGGACCGTCGTGTGTGTCCAGCCACACAACAGCAACCCGCCATGCCACAGACATGGCCGCTGCATCGGGAATATCTAGGTGCAATTAACCATGTGTAGGACTGGCCTACAGTTTGTTGCATGCTACAGACAACCCTCCCAAACACAGGCTACCTGCACAGATGTCCTGAGGACACTGGTGAGTGGGCATGCTCTCACAACAGCACCGTATTGGGTGACATGAACCACCCATACATAGACTGGGTACATCAGCCATGGCACAACACACTACGCCACCGGTCACAGGTGTTCTCACACCTGGCCACTGTTAAACAGCCATGCACCATACATACTGGGGGGGATGTCTGACAGTTCTGCCCATCACACATGGTGAGGATATGCCCCACACAGGATGTACAGCCCTCAATGGTGATGCCAGACCGTATAGTGGATCCACTGGTCATCCACATCCTGTAACCAACACCGCATGGGGACCTAAGTGATGACCTCTCCACAACAAACCACACACATCATACGACCGTGTGGTACCCTACAAGTCCTCCATGCCAGTGTTGAACCCAGGCCAGACTGGCAACCGCCTAACGAATGCATTCTCTGAGCACCCACATGCATGTCTGCAACAGGCAAACATGATAACATCAGGACCTTGTCCACCACAGGTAGGCACATGGTGTGGTGGACCGCAGCCACTGACTAGCTGTACATCAACAGTTGGAGCTAATACATGACAGAGCAATGTCAATACCAGGAAACCATCTCCCATTCATACAAGCGCCACCATACGGCCACACATACAATCATCCACGGCCGCCAGGGAGTGGTACTGCAGAGGGCACATGAGACAACCATAGGGCCTTCCTTAACTGTGGTAAGGACATGGTTGGGGCACACAGACTTGGCTGGAAATGGTCCAGAATGGTACAATGGTCACTGCACCCACAGACATTGTCTGCAAACCAGCGGACATCTTCCATGCATACATCCCCCCCCCAAGAGGGGACATATCCATCCCACCAGAGTGTAGCCTCCCAAACATCTCATATGGCCTGGAGTGATCCCATATCTGTATGGCGGTTGACACAGCACCACTGGGCACCGATGGTGTCCCTGGCTGTGTGCTACCCATCCTCATTGAGGGCCTCGGCCCACACATGCAGCCACTGTGTCATGTTAGCCTTACTATGGGCTATGTCCCCAATGGACGTCATATGGCATCTGTGGTCCCACTATGCCAGGGTAGTGCTCTTATGGACTGTAGACAGCCACATCCTATCCGCTTGACAAGCCTTGTCTGCAAAGCTGTGGGGAGGTCCATACAGGTGCCCATGGATACAGACAGCGGTGTACAGCCAATACCGGAACATACCCACAACAACATAGTCAAGGGCGGATCCTGCCTCCCGAACCTGCTCGTCCTGTCTGGAGTGGTCACCAAGGCCATTGATGGGGATACGTGGGTTTGCACACAGTACCATGACCTGGTGGGAGCGCTCAGAGCACACTACACATGGGACTCATGGAAAGGCTCGCCAGCATACATGTGTGGACATATGTCACCCGATGCTTCTCAGAAAGGTTGGAGGTCACACCACACAGGGTTGGTGTTCCTGGTGCCTTGTCACACTCATATCTGGTCTCCAGTGGAGGCCCACAGGGCTCGGTCCTGGGCCCCTGCCATATGGCATTCGACCTTCCAATGTGCATGCAATCATAGGGGATTGTGGCAGACAAGGTATGCAGATGACTACGCGACCGCCACCATACCCAACACCCCATGTGACACGGACATCCACCTAGGGCGTCATAGACATGGATAACTGGTGCCAGAGCCATGGCCTGCTACTACATGCCAGAGAAGGTGCAGACCTACCCAGTGTGAAGGACATGTTCGGCCCAATGTCACATGTAGGTGGTAAGCCATTCCAGATGGTGGACATGTTCATGGAAATGGCTACGACACCTGTCGTTAACATCTGTCAACACACACAATGGCAATGTGGGTGTGAAGACATTCCACTGTGGCCTCCTGGTCTTGAAGGAATCACATCGACATCAGGGGTGTTCATTGTACCCTGTACACATCACACACCAGAGCAATGACTGCGTACATTGGCACATCTGGCCTGTAGCTAACCAGACGCCTGCAGCACTTGGAAGGACCGCAAACATTACACAAGGCAGGGATGACGGTGCTAGGACATGTGTCACAAGCTGCACGACCAAGGGGACTCCGGCTGTAAACCTTCACAGCACATCTGCTCTGTGGTGATCTGTGCCTGGCATACACGGCCATGTCTGACCTGGGTGACATGGGCATATTCCACTTCCTAGGCTCCAGGCAAACACGGGCACAGAAGCGACTGTCACACACATCACCACAAAGATGAGTGTGACGTGCTGGGGGAACAGGGTCAATGGCCGGAGACCCCCTACAACACGTAGAGGAGTGCCAGCCCATGTGAAGGAAAGGCACTGATTGCCTTCGTCCAGGACTAATAATGAGGTGTGGATGTGTGGATATAGTTATGCGCCAGGCATCATCTGTGTGTCAGTGCTGGACGAGGGACTGGGGACTGATGGATGTGGCATCCCCATCCTGAGGGGTGTTAGCAGCCACACACGGTCACGCTTAGGTCCACACATGTCATAGGGCACATACCCTGTTATGTACATGTGCCTATGTTCCTATGTAGGGGTCCATGCCGAGTGCGGTACCTGTGCTATGCTGATGTTGCCAGACATGCCTGTGGGTACCCCACCACACGTGGGGGACTAATTACAGTGCTCCCAGTAGGCACATGCAAGTACACCATCATTGTCATACGGGTTAACTGAACCAACATGGTGCTACACATGTAACCACCACACATACTGTGTACACAGAACAATGAATGCTGCACCTGTCCTGCATGGTATGTCTGCTGCATGATGTCAGTGCACAACCCACATCACATACACACCTGTCACCAGCCATACACACACACCACAACATACACATCACGCACTATGCGGACACAGGTATCACATACACCTCTCACTATCTTGTCCACCCTGTGCATCAGAATATGTTTGCATAACCATGCACTGATGGTGTAGCTCACAGTTATGTGGCAGAGACTTCATCATATGCACAGGGTGATATGTGCCACAGGCATAGGCTGTACCAATGGATGACATCATGTGTGTGTAAGGGCCTGTGCATTGACTGGGCATGACTGTGTACATTGCATGTGGGTGTGGTGGAGCCCTACAGTCGTGTTTGCTGTGTGTGGGTTTGTGTGTACACAGTTCACTAATCTGTGATGCCTACACGGGTATGCTTGGCAGCCCCAGACTGTACAGTGCAGGTGTTACGGCTCACTGTGTCCGCCAGCGACGCGTGACCCGGCCTGCCTGGGGTCGCACGGGCACGACCGGGTGTAGGTACAGACAGTCCACTCTCCGATGTCACATGTCCGCTGGAAACGTGCCCACGCCGGGCGTCCAGGGCCACGCCCACGTGGCCTGCTCTGTCCTGGTGTGGTCGGTGTAGTAGCAGCTGCACTGCTGCTGCTACCAGCACTGGGTGGGTGGGCATGGGAGGTGGCACGCACACGCTGACCTGCACCAAGTGGTGTTGCTGGCCCACGCCCACGCGTGCCCTATGCCTCACCCCTACCTGGTGTTCCTGCACGGACAGCCCACGCTCAAGGATGGCCATGCCTCGGTCGAGGATACCAGCCATCTCACCCAATCTCCTATCCAGAACATCGGCAAGATGCTGTTGGGCATTCGCCAATGCCTGGATGTTGTCATTCAAGGAACGGATTGCAGACCTCTGCAGCCTCTGCCCTTCCTGGTTCTGCCGCTGGGCACGTGCCTGCCCCGCCATTACAGTCTGGAACATGCGCCTGGTTATACCAGCTGGTGCACCCTGTACGGCAGGTGTATGCCTAGCGGTGCTCCCCACGAGCAGCACCTGCCACATGCCTGCGTGGCACTGCACCAGTCATTACACTGGCAACATCGCGTGTAACCACACCTTCTGCAGCCACCACACATTCCTGCTCGATGCCAACAGACGCTGACTGACCGTCATCTATGGGCAACGGTGTTGGGGTATGTCGGCATCGAACCGTGTTCAGGGATGAAGGGGACGTAAGTGTGATGTTATCCAATGGCACAGTGTGTGCCTGTGACGACCCTGCCTGTGCCTCATGCACATGGTCATCACCACTAGTATCTGTGGGGACACTAGCATCAGCTGGACCGCAGGACGGGAACTCACCTACAGCACCTGTCAATACAAAGGCATACCGTCAGTTACAATACACACACACACACACACACACACACACACACACACACACACACACACACACACAGACATCATGCATGTGATATTGCAGGTGGCATGCAGCATTCACACGCCACAGACCAGTGAATGTAGACCACACATTCCTAGTGGCAGTATGCACACTGCCCTGGTGGGAACAGTACAACAGGCAGGTGTCTTTTAGTAGGCATGCAGTACACACATTCATGGTAGTTTGCATGCATCACCGTGATACACCATGTGGCCACGGGCGAGTTGACAGTACACATGTCTGCCGACACTATGTCATGTACACCGCAAACATGTGTGGTATCATGTGGACATGTGACGATGGTGTCCCACCGCATGCACCACATCACAATGGCTGTCATGGTGCAGTGTTATGTGTACAGTCTACAGATACACTGTATGGGTAACAGGGATGTCTGTGCAGGTGCGGTTGGTGTGAGCTGTGTACATAGCTGTACAGTGTGGAGTGCGGGCACTGTGCCACTGCACAGTAGCAGGACACAGTTATGTTTCTGTGTGATGCGTGACCTGGACGCATTACATTGCCATGTCTGTCAGTCAGTTAAGCCGCCAGCAGCACATATGTGGTGGATATTGGAGGCACCTGTGGTAGCTGTGGAGAGGCATTCCATGTCAGTGGTGTACTACATCGGATGTCCAGGGGGGCCACTACAGTGATGAGCCCACTATGTGTGTACAGGGTGCAACGGTGACTACCCACTGTGGATGTACTGTGTGGCAACATGCCTGTAGGTATCGACCATGGCCTTGTCTGTCTGGGTCATTGACAATTGTGTGTGGTGGACATCGTGCACATGGCCCTGTGGTGGCCCATGTGACATACAACCATAGTAGTGTAAGGTGTCACATTCCCTACAGATATGCAGACAGTGTGGATGTCTGCTATGTCGTGCATAGGTCATGTCATGGTGTGACAATGTTGCAGCCAGACATCCACGTGCATGGGACATGGCATGTGCCATGTCACAACGTGTGCACCTGATGCAGGGGCATAGGTCACATTGGTAACACCTGTGCTCTGGCAAGATCACAGCTCACTATGTGGTACTGTGTGCATACTGCAGAGGCATACCGATGCATACTACACATGCAGCCATTGTGGAACACCTACACCATTGTATGCATAGCTGAATGCACGTGACACACCAATTGGTCGTGTGGTGTCATGCCACTCTACGCTAACGGTTGTATCTACTGTACATGGGTGGTGTGTGTGTCGGGTGGTGCAACCTGTATACCGTGACTGGGGCACACACAGGTGTGCATGTCATGCCTGGACACATGGGGAATATCAATACACCATATCATGCCTTTGACTAGCAACAGACTTACCTGCAACAGACCCCTGTGTTTGCGACACGCCAGACGTACCTGTAAAGGGATGACACAAAGGTATACACATTATCCATTACTATCGCCACAGTCAGCAGTGTGCATGTCACATCATGCATCTGTGAGTTAGCATGTGCTATGCACATGTCTGCTAACACAACATAGCATACTGTAGTATGCGCCTTGTGTGGCCATATACCTGGCATGTATGGCTATATTATGTGTTGTACTATGACACCCACCCCCACGACACTTATCATACAAACATGCAACCCTGACTTACCATGCAGCTCCAAGCTCATAGTTCGGGAGACACCCACCTCCACGATGGACACATGGGTTTCTGCGTGTTGTTCCGTGGGTGTCCCCAGACTGGCCAGGAGCTCCTCCGTGGCTGTGAGTGGGGCTGGGTTGGTGGCCCACCACCTGTCCCACATTGTTGTCTGGCGATTGCAGCGCACGCTGTTTTGCATGCCGGATCAGGGCTGTGCAGTGCCCGCGGATCTGCTGATAAGTGCGGTTGTATCCGCCCAGGCTGTTCACCCTCCTGCACATCTCCTCCCACATCTCCTGTCGTTCCTGTGCCTGCTGTGGCACATGACTAAATAACATGTTATGATTACTATGGAGGTATGGTATGATCACCTCCTCCTCCTGTCCACTGAATGCAGGAAGCCGGGATCGTGGCATTATCTGTAAGACATAATGATGGTGGCAGGTCACATTTACACTGCTGTGCTGGCATACTGTTGGAGATACATTGCTATGACAAGTACGACATCTGCACAGTAATCTGTGAAAGGCATCGTGGCAGTGACACAGCCGATGTGTTGGCTTCACACCATTGAGCAGTGTGTGTCACATCATATCTGTTTGCCACCCCATCACACTGTACACGCACCATGTAGATGTTAGCCAGCTGTGGACATGTGTACCTGGCTGCACCTGTGTCCATATCACTGGCATAGGTCCCCATGTGACGTCGGTGCTGCTGTTCACCTGGACGCTGTGTATATGTCAGTACACATCACGCCTGTAGCCATTGTGAACGCCAGCAGTGGCACTGTACACATACACATGGACACCTGCACATGCATGTGTCGTGCCATGTACATCCACACAGCACTGTACGGGTGTCGGACAACTTGCCACAGCTCACCTGTGTTGCACATGTGATAGACATAGGGCAATGTGTAACCATGACACATTAGCAGGACAGGCCATGCATAGCATGTACACACACACATTGTCCAAAGCATCACACAGCACCTGTGACACCACAGGGTGCATCACCGCCACATTACTGCTGTGTATGGTTGATAGTGAGAGTGCCTTTGTCCATTGCACCATGTAGGACAGGATAGCTCATGCAGCCTTGCTGGGCAGGTCTGCATGGTATGGCAGGGTATGCCACATACATGGCACTGGGTTGTGATCCACCTGGGGGTTTACGATATTGGCAGGGTGGCTGTCCATTCCATATGTCAGTGCTATGTGTATATGGATATTCAACATGTCTATCGCCATGGTGTGGACACTGGCCTCAAGCGAGGTATGCTGCACGCTGCTTGCTGAGGGTGTGTCTGGTGCATGCAGGTATCACACATCCATGCATACACTGTAAACCTGGCAGGTGCTATGTGCTGGGATATTGATCAACACAGTGCTGTATGTGGACACACACCGCTATCCCGTGCACATGGATGGTTGCCTGCACTGATGTGGGTACCACATATGTGTACATCCAGTGCCTGCTGCCACCCCATGTCTGCTGCTGCACTACACACCGCCATCCCTCCCTCTGTGAATGTGGTGTTGGGCACAGCATAGGTATCCATGTATGGGGACAGGGATGTTCACATAGCAGGGTCACTGATGGTATCGTCGATCAGACCATATGCGTATGACGCACCCCTCACACATATGACACATTCATATTGTTGTTCACAACGGTGACACAGCTATATTGCTATGCCGGAGACATTCACAGCCATACATACACAGATGCATGCACGCCCATCTGTGGCATGGCCTGGACTATTGGTGTGGTTCGGCACATTACATGTTTGACTGCAGCTGGCACAGACCTACTGTGCACATGTCTACACGGTAAGCCTGTTCTACAGTAGGCATCTGTGATGTGCTGTGCACATGTCATATCTGCACATATGGTTGGTGTCCATCAGTCCACGGGCCAGTGGTGGGACACACAGGGATGTTGCTGAACATATATGCATGCAACCCTGTACAGCTGTAACACTAGCCTCTCAGATGGTCATGTGTGGTGGACGTGAACACCGTACACACACATGTTGTTGTGGCCTGCCGGCTATACCCATCTCCTCCTGTGGGTTGCTATCATCCCACACACTCCTTGTCTTGTATGTACAGGCTATGGACCTATGTGGGGCTTGTGTGCATGCAATACGATACTATATGCCTTTGCACCCATCACAGACAATGTCACACAGGTACACTGGCAGCCGTACACATCGCAGCTTGTTGTCAGCACGTCACATGTGGTACACACATAACACATCTCCTGTGGGACATGGTCATTTGTACGGGCATGTCCAGTAGTCACATACCACAGCTACCCCTACATGACGGCTATGCAGGACATGTGTGTGTACAGCTACTGTGACATGTACACGAGCAATGCCCCTACCTACATCACATGGTACTACCTGTGGAGTATGTGTGTCTGCATCCATGCTATGGCCATAGATGACAATTGTACATCAATATGTGCAACATACCTCATTGGGGTTGTCATGTGCACATGTTCCATGTGTCAATGCATTGTTTGTGTCTGTTGGGCGGTCATTGTTGTGCATGGTTTACATGGCTGACATAGCGCACTGTGTCTGATTCCAGGTACTTCATTGGGCTACCAGCATTGTACATTTCTACAGCACATTCCAGCCATCATGTAGCCAGCTTAGATGACAGTGGGAGGTGTTCCGCCATGTGCACATATGTCACACAGTACGAGGGTGACTGACACACATTGTCAGGACTGGGTTCTGACTGCTGTGGATGTGTGTACTGGTGTTGACAACCATGACTGCACCAGATGGTGTCTTCTGGATGTGTAACATTCACAACACACACCTACATTCACATAGCAGCACATCGTCCACGACAATGGACATTCCTGCATGAACACTGTGTACGGTATGTCTGTATGACCACTGCATATATCACTGGTAGCCACCAGCATGGCTGCCTACAACAGCAGTGTGTATCCTGTGCAAACATGGGTTACATCAGTCACAACACACCTGTGTCAGATGGCCCTGTAGTGGATGACAGTGCAGTTCCATTCATCATGTAACAGTATACATCGTGCACCAGTATGTTGCAGACATGTGAACGGCTGTGCTACTCGACATATGCACACATGACACATCACCTGGTACACCGTGTCTGCCTTGCCACCTGCTATTGTGACCACCCTGTGATGACATTGTACGGCCCACATGGACTGGGACATGTGATGGCTCAATGGTGAATTAACCCTCCAGGTGTGTGTCTAGCCAGGTGTCCAGTAGCCAGTGGTCTGCACGCAGGGATAGTGTACATTGGCCTACTCTGTCACTGGGACTGTTGACTATGGTCATACTGTAGTTATGCAGGCATGTGGTGTTTGTCCAGTCTGATAGTCGTGTTCAACCACACTACCGTGGCACACATGACCTGTGGACATCTGCCTAAGGTGTGCAGCCCACATGTACATCTTCACATGCTATGCTGCCTGTGCAGCGGTGTCACATGTCTGTCTCCGGCAGGGCTGTCACAGGTAGGCACAGCATGCAGTGATGTGTGACAATGCTTACACCCTCCACTGTGCTGTACACAAGCACTGCACACACAGTACAGCACACATGTCATTTATCTGCAGTGCCTGGGACCTGCCTCCATGCCCTACACGGCACACCTGCCAGTCCAGATTGTACACAGATCATACCTCCCAGGCACATACCTGACTGCAACACACACGGGTGGGTGGTTCCCACACCACGCAGTGATTTACACACATACTGTATATTCCCAAGACACATTGCATCATAGGTAATCCATGTTCAGATACCCATGTTCGTGACCGCTACGCACATTGTGACACGCGACAGTGAATACACTGTACACCACAGGTTACATGCCGGTCGTGTTGGCATACTGTACATTGCACCTAGGACAGTTGCTACTGCTATGTATTGACAGCAACACGCCCTTCCCTAGTATGGACTCCCATGTACCCACACATGCTTGGCCATGCAGTACGCATAGCTGGGTGACACATTACACGACACATACCATACCTACACTACCCTCGGCATGCACCAAACCTCCATGTGTCTGTGTGCTAGGCCTACACACATCCCCCCTCTGTTTGCTGAACATCCATGCTTCTCATCCCTGCTAGCCACACCCTAAACACACAACCATAGCAGCATGCATGGTACATACACTCTACAGCCGGTATTACTGACATCCACTGACAGAGGTAGTTGATGGCATGGCACCCGTGATGGACAGTCTATGTGCCTATACCAACACTGATCACAGTGCACTTCTGCTACATTTACACACTGGTAGGGACCATGCTATTCCACACAGAGACATGGTGGTACTGGCATTTTCACAGACGCCACAGTGGTATTCCTGTTCCATGCACACGTGCTGTATGGGCACATGTGCAGGCTGTTGCACGGTAGTTATGTTCACCTGTGTGTGGTGTGTCACTTGACAGTCATGGTGTGTCCTCATGGTGCATGACATACTCCACAGCTAGCTACCTACACATGACTGCCAGACATTGCAGTGTGGGCCCTCACGCAGTGTGGTGGTATGTCTCTGCTGTTTGACTACATCCACATTCAATGCGGCATACCACAGTCATGCAGGCATTGCCAACACAGATGTTGCTGGCATCGTGCCTGCCAATGGGGTACCTACCAACACTACACACTCTCACTCACTACAGGGTTCCAATCCTTGGCTGGACATTGTATTAACCCTGTGGACACATACATAGTACTGCCATGCACATGTTATGTCCGGGAACACAGTCCCAATGTCACCTCAAATCGCCATAGTTGTTGTATCCCGCCAACCTGGCTGTTACATGTCTCTGCAGCAGCACACTGCAGTGACTGCTAGCCCATTCATGCATATTGTGTACCCTGACCACCACACTACCTCATCTATCACACTACACATGGGTGGTACTGCATTGCACGTATGGGGCTGCATTTCTACACCCATGACTGGGCTATTCAGTATGGCACTGGGCCACATCTTGACATACATGCTTCACACACTCATTGACTACCTGCATGCCTTTACTGGCACCCTTGTTGGGCTTATGTGCGCCACAGCACACCACATCCCATGCTGGCCACCTGTCATACTATTGCATGGGTGGTTGGGGTGGTACAGAGGTATCACATCAGACATGATCCGCTCTTTGCCCTTCAGCACCATTCCACTTTATGCTATTGCCAATGTACACATCCAGCATCACATCGCACCCTATGTCTCGGATGTTACGCCATGTGCCTCCTGTACAGGTCACACAGTGGTGCAGGCATATCATGCTAACTACAACAAGTCACGGACGTGTGACATTGCACAGTCCTCAGACATGTGGCCCCTCATGCTCAGTATATGCATACGCACACACTACCTGCTGTCACACAGTATTGTCCATGCCTACATATACCACATCTACATACCTGGCAGCATTCTAGCTCATCCTACTCATATTGCTAACACCCATACAGGTGTCAGTGTGGCAGATATATCATGTAGATATCATTGCATCAGTTACATCACACATAGTGCATACACATCACCTTTGCATACTGTCAGTCATGCGGTGTGTATCACATGGATACTGTCCCTATACAGGCATATCACGTTGTACATGGTTGATGTACACACACATGCCCCACATGGTGCTGTGGTTGCCATATTTCACCATGGCGTGGGTACACATGTGCAGGACCACGCATTTCTGGACCGTATGTCTAGCTGATACCTTGGGTGCCCTTGTACCTGTGCCATACACACATGTACACATGGGCAGTGTTACAATAACACATGTGTGGTGTACCTTACACAATGGATACAACGTTACATGTCTCAGTATAGTCATGCTGTGATCTCTACCCGGCTCAGACAGTTTACATATGCAAATGACAGTCATGTAACACATCTGTACTCACCTGCATGCCACTAACACAGGGGTGTAATCTACTCTGCCATGGGCCATGTTCTCCGCAGTACTGATGCATGTAGTACTCCTACATGGCTTTTGCAGTGGGCAGGGTGGGAGGAGCAGTCCTGCATGTGTGCACACATGCCACATTGCTCGGCCCGGCGACTGTGTGACATCCACAGACTGGACACACACCGTGCTGTGGGACATAGGTCCTGTGCACATCCCACAGGGGCACACTGTGTCACTAGTCATGTGATAGCTCCCTTGCTGGTAGGGTGACACAGACCCATGGTACCACCACAGTGGACGTACTGTATAGACATAACAGTTGACATCCACTTCTGCCATTCAGTGGACACTACCATGGGGGGGGTGTCACTACTGTGTACATTGCACACGTGTTTACACACGGCTCTGCTGGACATCATTGTGACACACATTGCACCTGCTATGGAACGTTTGGACATGGTTACTTGCTGTTCCCTCCATTTCGGGTAACTATTCTGCTACTACATTGTCCCATATGTGCAGGCCATACATATCTTGTTTATGTACATAACATTAGGCCATCCCTCCATCATGCATGCTATGCCGGTGATACTGTCTATGATTTCTGAACATATCCATCATGACAGCTTTGCATTACACATAATTGACATAGTCACCCCTACTGCGTGGGATACGTGGCGTCGTGCGCACATTCCGTATGACATCGACGGTATATGCCCATGCACATGTGTGCTGTGACACTAAACATACATGTCCTATCCTGCTGTGGCACTTCATTGTTGGATATCCACTGCCAGCATCAGCGTGGGTGGTGGCATTGTTCTGTGTTTGAAACCCCTATGGCAGACCTGGGGTAGGGTTACCACCTGTGCCACTTTGCAAGGGACAGTCCCTCTTTGGGCAGTTGTGTCCTGACAGAACATATTACAAATGGCAAATGTCCTGAGATTGTAGGACATAATTATGTCCCATTTTTATGTAAGAGTTGCATAACATAGTTATTTATGTATGTAAATTCCTAAATGTTACAAGACACACAATAAGCAACTAAACTGCTACAAGACTACGCTTTTATTTAGGCAAAAGAGTACAGTTCTACCCTTTGTACTGACCATGGGTATGTGTCCACCTGTAACATCTGATGTGTGTCCCAAAATGTCCCAGTTTGGCCATTTGAAACGGTGGCAGGCCTAAGCTGGGGGTATCCGCGGTGTGTACATGTTGTCCCACTGCTGCGCACACGTTGTCCACAGTCGTTGGTATGCTGCGTGGCTTAGCATTACATAACCAACTTTCACCACTCTCTGCCTGATGGACAGGTATCTTTACCTCCACACACCGTTCACATACTGTACAGATTCGCATAATGTATCATGCGTTACACAACAGTACATGTCGTGGGTTCGACATTCCTTTCCTCGCCTTTGGTTCTGTATTCGTCAGTACTTGCTTGCTACTCCTTCTTTTGTATTCGGTATTTGTTCGGTATGAACATACGGTTTGAATATCCAGGGAGTCTTCCTTATATTCGTTGTCACCTGAGGCATGTGGGTTAATCACGCCAATAGCTATTCCTCGGTGTGTACTTATGCGCATATCACCGGTGATCCCCCTCCTTTCATACGTTACGCATCGGCACTAGGCCATGGTTCATTCCTCGTGTGGCCGTTGGTTATTTGCAATACCTTCGTGAGGATGGTATGTATTGTATCATGTTTGTGTGACTGCATCCGCTATGTGTGGTGTCAGGTACATTTCGCTGTGGTGTTAGCCGTGGATTGTGTGTGTTGGGTATGGAATTCTGTTCGACATGTGGGTCTCCGTGTCCTGGCGGCGTCTGTCGATGGCGTGCATTCACATGTGTAACATAACTGTTATATTCCTGTACACAACGGATGCACGGATCCATTAGCTGCTGCTACTGTTTCCCGTGGGCTTGTTGTGGGTATGCCGCTGTCATTGACTGCCTGTATGTTTTTGCTACGGTTTTAGCTGTTATCCCTTTGATATGTGCGATGGGGTATATCTGCGGATGTGGGTGACGGGTACGGGGTGTGAGTCTTGCATTTATACATACAAGATATGCTTGTGTGTGTGCTCCATCCCTGCTTGGGGAGCTGCAGGTTACCTGTCTGTTGTTCCGGGAATGTTTGTTTTGTTGATGTCGTGTGGTGTCGGTATCGCCTGCATGTGTGCTTCCTGCACGTATTCCTCCTTCACATCGGTTATATATCTGCGGATGTTCGTCCGTGCCTACTATCCATTGGCATTTTGTCACTGATAGTTACGGTGATTGTGGTCCTATACTTGGGACGGCCTGTATGCTACCGGTAGCCTCCTATTCGTGTGCCGCTTGCTTACTTAACAGTCGTGGAACACACAGCGGTATTTACGGGACCGTAAGTGTTCACGATCGGTGCCGGGATAGCACATTCGTATTTTCGCCGTACATGCCTGATGCTGTGTAACGCGTTGCGACGGATCGTGTTGAGTCTACCTTATGGCCGCCATACATACGGTCATGGTTTGTACATCGTCCTTTGCATCTCCTGTTGGCTATGTCCCTGTGGTACATTCTGGGACATTTCCGCTTTGCATCGTTTTACGCCGCCACGCATAGCCACTGAGGAGATGTCAGTACTACTTTGTGGGTACTGCTGTACATACGCCTATGGTTCCTGTACTGTATGCCTCGCATGTTATTACACTCCGCCTGTGACATGTCATCTACATACACATTTCACAGTGGCACACACATTACACACACACAGCGGAACACACGACAACCTCACCTCACACATACACATATTGCCGCCATGGCTCTCAACCTTCTATTTCCAAACTGAGGGACACACACATTAGTAATGTGAAACAAATGGGCATAATGTGGAACACATAGTAATGGCATAGTGACAACTTCAGCTAGGTAGGTCATAGGATGATTGTAACATGCTGATTTACTTACAGTGAAGAACCTTTAATGAATTACTATGATTAAATTCTATTTACCAGGATGTCATTTATATACATTCCTAACAATGGATGTTTGACAGACATTTTCAATGTGGAACTTTGAGGAACTGCGAGGAACATGAACTGTTTTACACCCCAAAAGAGGTACATTCCTCATAATGTCGTACACTTCACTGGTATGCTTGCCGCCAAGACCCGACGGTTGAACACAATACCTCGTTGGCGCGCCGCGTGGCGGCGTGTATCTCCGCACTCATATCCTATGGATATGACGCACATATCCCGTTACTGTACCGTGGACTGGTGATCATCCCGACACGCGGATATGTATTGATGCAGGTTGACATTTCCATGGCTGGCGTTACCTGCTCTGCCCACCCTCCCGGATGATCGGTTGTCGGTCACTATGTTTACTATGTGGAGATTTCGTCTTACTTATCTGTGAACTTGCATCCCTGGGTTCCAAATTACCCTGTTGTACTTTATATCTGTGTATGCGTACATATATTTCTACATGTGTACTGATATCTATTTCGTATCTGTGTATGCACATGAGTACATATGTGGTCGACTTGCGGCGATAGTGGCAGCATACGGCTACGCCGTGTGCTGTAGAACCGGCATGTGAGGTGTTGGCGTTCCATGCTCTGCTGGCTATTGGGTGTGCAGTGTTTGGGCGGTGCCTTTGTTGGAGTCACACATACGTCCGGCATACGGTACACATTACAGGCGGACATGTTTGTGTGGCGTCCATTTTACTGTGTGTGCAGGTCAGGAGGTGTCAGTCCATGGGTCCTACATTGTCAAAGTATGTGCTATCGTTCCTCTTTGCCAGGGCGTAGGCATATTGGAGTGCGCCTCTGTCTACCTACTGGGGCTGGCTCAGTGTGTCCATGGCTGAGCGCCCTGTGCCTGTGCTTGCCCTGGCAGTTGTGGCGGGCTTGGTGGCCCTCAACATTATGTCCCTGCAGCAGCTGTTTCCGCAGAATCATATTGTGTAGCATACAACATACTATGAATATGTGGGCACTTGTGCCTGGAGAGTACTGCAAGGCTCCACGGATGTATCCAAGCACGGAACTGTGATTTCAACATCCCAAACACACGCTCTATGATTATTCTTGTTTGTGCGTGTGCCTCATTATGGCGTTCTTGCATGTGTGTGTGTGCATTTCTGATGGGTGTCATCAACCACGGCTCCAGTGCGTAGCCAGCATCCCCCACAAGGTGACCTTGTGTGATGTCCCCTGGCGAATACCTGATACAGCTGTGAGGCATGCCAGATATGGGAGTCGTGGTAGCTTCCAGGGCTGCCAGCACACACATCCATGATAATGCCCTGCGCATTGCACACGACCTGGCAATTGATGGAGGGGTATCCCTTGCGGTTTATGTAACGTCTACCCTGCTCCCCGGGTGGTGACTTAATTTCTATGTGCGTACAGTCTATCGCACCCAGTACCTCGGGTATTGTGCCACACGGAAGCGGCATATTGCTAGCCAACTCCTCCTGAGATCTGGGGAAATATATGTGCTCATGGGCATGTGGTAACATGGCATCCAGGAACTGGTGTAGTACCCTGGATGCTGATGCCTGTGAGATGCCTATTATGTCCCGGTTGGCCTTTGAAAGGTACCTGTAGCCAGTATTCAAGCTCACACATACCTTTGTGTCCACTGGGATGGGCTCCCCTCTGTTGTCTCTTGTTCTCAGGCGCGGCCGCACAGCTCCACTATTTGCTGTAGCGTGTCCCTGCCCACCCTGTGGCGCTCAACTATCTCCGGGTCTGGCAGCCCCTGGTAGGTCACCTTGGTCTGAACACTCTCCTTCTCCTGTGAGGCCTACGGTAGTTGTCGGCACCATCCTCCGCAACTCCGTCTGTCTGTGCCACATACCTATGCATCACGGCCACGGCGGCACCCAGCATATACATATTAAAAGTTCCCCGTCTGTTTACACCCTACGGTGCGGCGTTTGGGAAATCGCGCTGTGTGTTGTGTGCATTCACACTTAATACTGTTGTGCTGTATACCCGGTGATGTCATTGGGTGTGTCTGTGCAGCCGTATCCATGGATTATTTCCGTTGTTTTACGGTTGCTACTGCAACGGTATTGCCTTTAGTGTTACATTACAGTTGCCTGCATTGCCTTGGCTTTGCATCTTAAAGAACTCCAGCTCTATTCAGTCGCTTACCGCTTGCTCAGAGGTGACCTTTGCCTAACATACAAGGCCATGTCAAACCCAGATTTGATGAATATGCTTCACCTCAAAAAATCTAGATCCATCAGAGCCACAAGGGCGGGAGACTTAAACCTCGACACGGCTATTAATAGGACGTGCTGGAGGGATAGATTCATCACCCAAAGACTCCCTATGCTGTGGAACAAAATCCCGGTACATGTGAGGCAGAGCACCTCGCTGGCCTTGTTCAAGAGAAATCTTGACCAATGGATGGGAGATCGCAGATATACCCCAGGAATTACCTCAGTGTCACTGCTCGACAGAGGCACAGCAAAATAATGGGTATAGTTCCCCATACTAAAGGGGTGGCGTAAGCCACAAAACAATGGGCTAGGCTTATAAATGCCCTCGGGCAGATAGCCTAGTATGAACCTATGAACCTATGAACCTATTACTGCATCCTGCAGGCACATGGCATATGATGCATTTTATCTGCAGCCGCAGTTATGCTACCTCTGTACTTGGCTGTGCTATTTCGGTTCTTTGCTCTTTGCATTTCTACTACATCCCCTACTATCTTTGCATTCATATGCCTCCCCTTTCCCGTTATGCAGGGGTCTGCATGCAGAGTTACCAGCTGCCGCCGTTTGCCCTTCCTGGATTGATTGGTGTTGATTGCTCATTACGGCTCCGTTTACACTGCTTCCACATTTCCTCGTATTCTCCGCATTACCTTCCTATATCCGTGGTTGTTGACGGGGAGGCGTCACATGACTGGTTTGGGGAGCGTAGTCATCCTCGTGCACATGCATCTGTCGCGCGATTATGTACTCTCAGCGCATCTATTTCCTCACACGCCAGTCCTGATGCTGTGATGTGCATTGTACAGCCCAGATTTGCTGACCTCAATATCCTTCCTCCCCACGGTGGCACACCCCTCTGTGGTTGACATGTATCTCGTAGGCCACTCCTCGGTGTAGTACCGCTCGCCGTTGCTCCATCCTTACACGGCGCCCGTTTTGCAATTCACTATTATCTGCCTCATTTGCATAGAATTGACTACTAATACATGGTTACGGCGCCGAACACCGCCACCACTCCTTGACAACCATTGCGCTGGGGTTGAAGCTTTACATACATACTATGGTGTGGTGGCTGTGCAGCTGATGTGTGTTATACTGCTCTTTTAGGACATTGTCATATTATTTCATTGCTTTGCAACTTCTGTGTACATATCCGGGGGGGTCTGCTGTTCTTTCACGTACGTGCCATTTATGTCATTTTTACATTTTGTGCATATTTTCTTTGGACATTCTCGGTGCCTTTCCACATTGGCATATTGCACCTGTATGATACCTGACTTTGACAGCCTTCCGTTACTCCTCGGTCATGTTTGGGTAAATGTAAACCGTTTTTTTTGGTTTACATTGCCGTGCCCTTTCGCTACGCCTGCGCCGCCGTGGATCGCTATTTGCCTTCATTTGCATGGTGCAATACCGCACACAGTGTGTTTTGCATACCTACGCCGGGGGCGGAGATGGTCCGGCACATGCCGGTAGTGCACGTGGAATTCATTCATACCTGAATCGCTCAGCAGCCATATTTGGCGTTATAACGCCGACGCTATGCTGGCGCCTGGCGCAAGGTTCATGAATCCCAGGGAGTGTTTTTAAGTGAATTATTTAGAATTGCACACTAGAGAGTAAGAGACACAAACTCAGGGCTCCAGGATGAGGCTTGGATACAGAAATATGAATACATGTGAAGTGTATTCATATATTACCAGTATAACAGCTGGACAAACATCTGACTTCCTCTCCAACATGCAAAGTAAACTGTACATTTGTGATTAGAAGTTAACAAATTAATAAAAAATAAATGGGTCATTACATGCCTAGCTCTGTGGCTCAGAGAGATAGAACACTAGCTGTGTCCCAGACAACATGAGCTTCATTACTAGCTTATGTGCTCATAAAAATAATAATTTGAAATGTTAGGACCTGCTAGAGTGAGTCTCAAAATACGGAGACAGAATTGCCGAAAGTTTGGACTTATATATGCTTAATCTAAGATGCTATATCTCATAATAGTTCCTTTTTTCCAATCACCAACCTCAGAGTTGGTATATATAAGTTTGGGGAGGGGTTTTGAAACAGTTTAAAGGAAGAAAAGCGATTTTTGAGATTTGCACTTTTCTGGGTTTTCGGTCCTTTTTTTTTGTCTTTTCAGCACTCGACATTTCAAATGCCGACATTTCAATAGAGAGCTGCTGGAGAAACCAGATGGGGCCATGTGGGAGATACATGGCTTTTTGTTGGTCTGATGACCTGAGAAATGGTTTGGTGACTGCCTTACTGCTTGCAATGCTTCTCAGAAGATAGTTGAATGGAGATTCCTAACAAACATGGCCACAGCTGTGTTAGGAATGCTGACATGGCTCCCTAAGCCAAGATGTGGGGTAGCTATAGTAAGCCATGAGTGGCAGCAAAAGCAGTCCTGTTAAGGACTACTAGAAGCTCCCAAGATAATATGGTTGCCTGCATAACCATTAAGGGGGTAAGGTTATGGAGTTACATAAAAATACCCTCATGGCTGCCTGGTTGATGGACATGCCATATGCCTGTCTCACTAAGTAGGAGAGTTAATGGGCTCAGATTGTTCTCAGTCTAAAAGGGAATGAATGGACACTGGAGCTCTCAATGCAAGTTAGGAATGAATGGGCAGTTATGACAATGGCCTTATGGTTGACAGGCACTGGTGTAGAAAAGACATCTAGAAAATAAAACAAAATTGTCTCAAATAAATCCAAATGACAGCACAAAAAACAAACATTTAATATGTCTATTATATCGATCCCAGGTGCAGCACTCACGTTCAAATTTATTTAGGTGCTTTAACAATAAAACATAAACCATAAAAGCTTAAGTGCTACAATATCGTACTAAACATAACTACAATTAACAGATAAACAGTATTGTTCTCGAGGCATAAGTGATATAGGTGTAAAAATTAGTCGATTCCACTATATTTCATATCAGATATATAGGTCTTCTAGGCATGTCTAATGCTAGCCAAGAAGGAATATTTAAGGATCCATAGAGGCAGTGAGTTCCACAGGTAAGGATCCTGATAGGGAAAAGTAGGAAAACCTGAACTCTATAAGTTAACCCATGGAACCGCCAGCAGCCCTTCTGATGTTGAGCCCAATATCTAAGCAGGACAGTAGAGCACAATGAGCACCATTAGATAGCAAGCAGCCAGGTCATAAATGGTTGAGTACCCTAATACCAGGATCTTAAAGATGAACTTTAAAATTAAACTAATCTTAAAAAAAACAAAAAAAAAATATCCTTGTTTCCCGTCTTTCCTGATCAACCCACTGATTGGGGTTTTGCCTTTTTTGGGATTGGGAGCATGTGTCTATTGCGGGATACTTTGCATGTAAGTATTAGTCAGGGACTCTGTCGACGTATCTGTACCTGAGACTATGTATCAAGACCTGTAGTGGTATTTGTCAATACAAAATGCAATCCTTCTTGAAATGTACAACAAATTACTTGCCTAGTTAAGCGTTCCAGAGAAAGAGGCTAGGGAATGAAATAATGTTGTATATGTTTCTGGATAGAATAGAAGCAATCAAAGGAGGGAGAATGTTAGCAAAATACATATTTAAACATATATATGACGTGCAACTTTAGAAGCAAATAGTGTATAATGCATATTATTCTATCTTACAATATGGCAGTAGAGCTTATCATGCATGTAATTGCCTGTAGTGTAGCTGCAGTGTGATTGAACCCTGACCCTGGCAGTAACCAGTGCAGTAGGTGTATGTCATTCAGCATTAGTCATCTGCTCGGTTAGAGAATAATAAATGTATGTACAGGTATATCTGTCATCCTTCCACTGAGGAGGATAGGCTTGTGAGCTCTATGTAACACAGAGTACAGCTGCTCACCACAGAGACAAAGGAACCTAGTAGGAAATGGAGTGACGACCGGATCTGAACAGTGTTGGTACCGTGACAGAGCAGAATTTACCGAAGTACATTCTAATTGACTATGTGGCTCGCAAGGCTGTGCTATCCTCATGGGAAAACATATAATAAGCATTACCTTAGCACTGTTGTAGGAATACAATCTTGTGGACTATAGTGATGTAAATGCCCTGTGACTGACCACATCATTAATGTGTGTATAAGATGATAGTATACACAATGCTCATGCAGCTGTAACATGTATAGAGTAAAACAAAAGTCTAAACTTGTACTGCATAGTTCTTTGCCTCCTGCTGCACAGTAGTAAAACGTTATTAATCTCAGCTTCCTGTGTTATTGACTGTCAGTTTGAAAAGATGAATGAGTGTTACAGTTTGATTTAAACAACGTAATTGACAGATGTGTATGTTCTAGCATGGGGATAGGTCAAGCCAACCATCACAATGTCCATGTGTACCACATACAAACAGCCAGTAACACGCAGTAGTAGTGCATGAAGGCATACACGACTGTGGGAATAGTACAGGACATATGGCACATGCCAAGTGCAGATGCATGACACAAACCCCAGGATGGGTGTCCCTGCAAAGAGGAACATGTGCCAACCACACCTCCCACAGATGTACCGGCAATAAAACACATGGCAAACACACAGAAACACTACCGTCCAACACACGACTGCAATGGAGCCTGGTCAGACACCAACATGAAGCATGCACAAACAGGGACTTGTGTAATGTTTGCCTTAACACCGCCCCATAGGCCAAAGAAGAATAGAAAGAACATATGCATGTAATGTTGTGAAGGATGTGTGGTAGTCCTCAGTATCACAGTGTTAGGGACACAGATACACTGTCATCAACTGTGACATATGTGCACTGTACACAGCATACCTGCATGTAATACAGAGGACAATCATGTGCCACAGAAATATACACTGGATAAAGAGGATAGGGGATAGACAAGTGTAAATGTGACAAACTATGAATATAGGTTCATACGTCCATAGGTACAGGGTAGGCCATCGTCCCAGGTTCAGCCATAACACTACACCATAGTTAGGATGACTTTGCCAACCTTCTGTGCTTCAGATAAAATACTCATGATATTGCTGTACCTCCGTCAAGAAGTGATAATGATGTAATCCCTGGCCTATACCTGCAATTCTCCATCCAATGGACAACATACCCGCGAACAAGGCTATGAAGGATCTCTGTCTCACATGTACTGTGATGTAGATCCACAGCATTGTGAGTGTCTGGGTGATATATGTGTCACTCAAACACATCCCATTAATGACCGTGACAAGGTTCATGTCACCTGCCCTAGTGGTTCTGAGGGATGCAGATACAGTAGGTGAAGCATACACATGACATATGGGTTGACATGGCCTCGTATGTCAGGCACAGGTCAACACTAAACAGCAGGTATGTGACTTAATGGGGCATGGGTCCTACAAGTGGGGCAGCATTACACAAAATGATGTCATCCTGCATCTGTACGACAATTAACCTATGAGGGCTTCCCAGCTGCTGTAGGTGTATGGTCAGATACAGTCTGAATGGGGCAATGTAGTAAATCATAGGTGTAACACGTAATGGGTACAAGGAGACAATGACCTAGCCTGATGTAGATGTGAATCCCTGCACAAACAGGTGGGTAATGTAGAAGTCCCACAGAATCACGATAGCAACGTGTGTGTTGAATGAATGGTGACCGACAAACTCTGTCCCCCGATCCCTGGTAATCACCCCTGTGCTGAGTGGACAGCCACCTATATGCTGGACAGGGGTGACCTACTACTACTCGACAGGTATGATGTTGCATTACTTAGCATTTAGCTGTGGGCCATGTCCCTGACAGCAGATATGCATATCTGGGAGGCCCCTTCGAAGGATATCTGTGTCAGATGTCCGTCCCACTATGGCACCTGTTTTGCAGTCATCTACAAACAATGTTGCCCATAACACCCCTGTGTGTGCCTGTACCGTGGAAATGTAGATGTATGACAGGAGTGGACCCACGGAAGGGCCCCATGGGACACCACATGCGACAGGCAGTAGGTCTGCCATGCTGCCAGCAAGTATGACCGTGTGGGTTGTGTCACATAGACAGTTTACAACACATTCTGTGATGTACATGTTCACATCCCAGCCAATGGGTTTATCAACGATACCTGAGGGGGGTAATGTGGTGAAGGCCTTTGCCAGGTCGAGGTAGGCTGTATGGACTGCAACACCCCCATCAATGGCCTCGGTGACTGTCCCGAAAATGTCAACCATGCTTTAAAGGCATGAACCGCCCCTGAACAAGACAAACCATGTTGGATGCAAAGTATGTATGTCCCCTATGCCATCATGTATGAGCCGCAGTATGATCCCTCCCCATGTCTTTGCAGATAGGTCTCCTCATGGTAATGGGACAGTGATAACCAGGCTCAGTGGAGGCATTGGCCCTGTGACGTGGGACAACCGTTGCCATGTGACACAACCTGGGTACCTTACCTGAGGTGAGGCTACAAAGAAATAGCTGTCCTAACTGTGGGTCTAATTCCTCAATGAGATAGTGGAGTACACAATGGGGTCACCAGCTGGTCTCATGGATGCTATGTCCACTACCCTGGAGAGAGCATGTCCCACCTGTGTGTCACAGAACATTTGGTGACCACAAACCGCTGGTACAGACATCTCCTCATGTGTGGGGGAGGGTGTGGAGATGTCCTCACTGGACTTGTCAGCCTGTATGTTGGCAATGTGTGTATGTTGAGTAAACTCCACCTCTTTGTGAACCCAGTCAGAGCATATGTGGGAGTGACCTACCAGGTGTTGAGCATAGCAACTGAAGGTGGTATGATTGTCAGCCAGGTCCATGTAGGTATATCTGTGGAATGTGCCCTGGACCATGGCATGACAGTGTGTAACTCTACACATATGATGACCAAGGGTGTCATACCTCACAAGGTGTCTGCTCCACCTTGTAGTAGCCACCTCCTCGTGATGTACATCCTGTGTATGGCTGGGGTAAACCACACTGGATGCTTGGCATTGGTACAATGAACCACAGTTGGGTAAGTGAATGCCTGGTTCATGCAGTCCTGTAGGTACTGGTAGATGGCAAATGTGAGTGATGCAGTGGCTGCAGTACTGTCGACCACTGGCTCAGGGTCCTTAAAGGAGACCACAGTAGTGTGCAGAATTGTGTAGTCTGCCTCTGAGCAAGCAATGTGTATGGTAACTGGCAACACTCACAGCAACGGATGCCAATAGCAGAAGCCAATGTCCAAATAACATAGATTAACTTCTGCATGACAATATGTCTTATCATACATGTATTGACACGTGTCTGCTAATTACAATTGCAAATGGCCGGTAAGACTGGCCTAAAGTTCCCGTGATTTACACAGTCTGGAGGTGTTGTTCCGATAATAAAGTGGCAATACCTCCCAATCGTGACCTCTGGGTATTAAAGTGGTTGTTAACCTGCAACATTGGATGTACACCATTGGGGTCTGGTGTCGGAAAACATGGTTCCTGTACCACTACACAGTATGGGTAGTCAAGCAGACATCCGCGATTGTTGAACACACAGCATCAGTGAAACCCACTGCTCACAAGGACACAGTCCGACAAGCTCTACACTTTACATATGCACAGTGGTGTCCATTGTAGGACCCAAAAATTGTCTAAAGACAAGAATGATGCCTTATTTCAACGCCTACGTGAAGTCATTGTCGTCACAGGTACACATATGCACCGCAAGCGTGTTTAATGTTGATGATAGTTGTCCATGAAATGCAGCACAGATGCACAGAAATACCCAGGGTACCGGGTTCATAGAACTGCGTCCACATCACAGTCCCGCACACATGAAGGATGTGTAATGGGTACTGTCGATTGTTGCAGTCAAGGGATTCTGGGTATGTAGACTCTGGGCTCGGTGTTGTTTCGCAGGCAATCCTTTGTCCCGCTCCGTGGGAGGGATGTGCGTAGCACCTGCCTTACTCTCCGCTAATAATGCAAACCATCCACCGGAGAATGCTAAATGCAGGTGTGAAATGTGTACAGCCCTATACTAGTGTCCAGTAGGCAATTGTCATGGATGGACAACCGTATGGCCAAGATGGCACCCACAACTGCAAACCCGGGGAAATTACACAGCCGCGGTAAGGCATAACACAGGAAATACACATAGGGACTACAGTTGACATTCCACATACAAAGTCGGACCGCCGTGCCAACACCGGCGTACACAGCACTCAATCTGCCAGCAACAGAATGAGGAGCACCCGCTACCACACAGCGGAACAGATGTGCGACCTGTGGAACACATACTAATGGCACACCCACAACGTCAAGTAGGATATGTAAACTATGGCATTCTCACCTATGAAGACAACATGGTTAAATGAATACATAGGTGATCAACATGTTCCGATGGTGTTATGTTGAAAATACAGTGACGGATATGTCCCATTGGGATGTCTGAGGTTTATATGAAGCAGTTGCTAACCAGCATCTTTGGATGTATGACATTTGTTCACAGTACTAAATCACCTGGTTACGTAGCACCATGTAGAATGGGTAGTCAAACAGACATCCGCGATTGGGGAACATACACCAGCAGTGAAAAGCACTGGCCAGGTGGACACAGTCCAGCAACATCTAACCTGACATATGCACATTGGTGTCCATTGTAGGACCCAAAAATTCCATTCATTGAATGCCTGCTAGCTTCCTGCATTACTCACGTGAACTCATTGTCGTCACCACGTCACAGGTACACATATGCACCGCAAGCGTGTTCAATGTTGATGATAGCTGTCCATGAAATGCAGCACATATGCACAGAAATACCCAGGGTACTGGGTCCATAGAACTGCGTCCACATCACAGTCCCGCACACATGAAGGATGTGTAATGGGTACTGTCGACTGCTGCAGTCAAGGGAGTCTGGGTATGTAGAATCTGGCCTCGGTGTTGTTTCGCAGGCAATCCTTTGTCCTGCCCCGTGGGAGGGATGTGTGCGTAGCACCTGCCTTACTCTCCGCTAATAATGCAAACCATCTACCGGAGAATGCTAAATGCAGGTGTGAAATGTGTACAGCCCTTTACCAGTGTCCAGTAGGCAATTCACATGGATGGACAAGCGTATGACCAAGATGGCACCCATAACTGCAAACCCGGTGGAAATACACTGCCGCAGTAAGGCATTACACAGGTAATACACATAGGGACTACACTTGACATTCCCCATACAAAAAACACAGCCAACCAGCTGAAGAAGTCCAAAGCAAAGACGAGGTACTGTAGACACCGTCAGCGACCACTCAGAGCCCACCAGGAATTAAATGCAGTCACCATAGTTTATTGAAGCTCTTTTCGTCTGCTTCATAAGCAGACTTATTCAGAATACATACAATGCAGTCCAACCTACTACATTTAAAACCCTTAATTGGTCATTACATGAGATGTGCTAAGTATTAATTAAATGCCTTAAAGGCAAACAAGCAAACAAACTTTACTTGGGTTACAGATTCCACACAGTGAGTACATCAGACATTGCTTCGAAAGGTACATTCTTCATAGAAAAATAGAAATATATGTATATATATGAAAGAAGAACCAACATAATGTTTTCCAAATGTCTGACTGTTTAAGCTACATATATATGTTCTACGGATTGTGCCAATATGTTAAAAGAACTACAGACACTTAGTAATATAAATGAACCATAATATATAGAGATAAACCGTATGATTATGACTAATGTAAAATAGACCAACGAAATGTAAAGATTCACAATGTGGTAAAGTAAATATTCATTTAGAAGGTTAGTTAAAGAAATCAATTCAGACATCCTTGTCAAAATACTAACACAAGGCCAGCGAGGTGCTTGGCCTCACATGTACTGGGATGTTGTTCCACAGCATAGTGAGTGTCTGGGTGATGAATCTGTCCCACCAGCACGTTCTATTAATGACAGTGTGAAGGTGTACGTCACCTGCCCTTGTGGTTCTGAGGGATCTAAATTCTGTAGGTGAAGCATAGTCATCAGATCTGGGTTCGACATGGCCTTGTATGCCAGGCACAGGTCACCTCTGGGCAAGTGGTATGCGACTGTATACAGCTGGAATTCTTTCAGTCGGTCAGCATAACACATATTCCTGATACCCTGCATCTGTTTGTCGATGAACTGTTGGGGCCTGTCCAGCTGCTGCAGGTGTCGGGTCAGATACATTCTGAACGGGGCATTGTACCCAATCATAGGTCTAATGAGTGATGAGTACAAGGGGACAATGACCTCGCCTGATCTAGATGTGAATCCCTTCATGATGATGTGGGCAATGTTGAAGGTCTACCTAACTACGTTAGCAACGTGTGTGTCGAACGAACGGTTAACAACAACCCGGGTCCCCAGATCCCTGGTAACTCCCTCTGTGCTCAGTGGATTGCCACCTATATGGTAGCTAGGGGTAACCTTGTTCTTCCCGAAGGGTATGACTATGCATTTCCTGGCATTTAGCTGTAGGCCATGTCTCTGGCACCACTTATCCACATCTGTGAGGCCCTCCTGAAGGATATCTGTGTCAGATGTGTGTCCGACTATGGCACCCACTTTGCAGTCATCTGCAAACATTGTCAGCCATAACCCCCCTGTGTTTGCTTGTACTTTGGAAATGTAGATGCTGAAAGATAGTGGACCCAGGACTGAGCCCCATGGGACACCACCTGTGCCTGGCTGTGAGTATGACATGGCGCCAGCAACTATGACCGTGTGGGTTCCGTGACCTAGGCAGTTTGCAACCCATATGGCGATGTATGGATTTACGTTCAAGATGATGGGTTTATCAATGATACCCGAGGGGGGTATTGTGTCGAAGGCCTTTGCCAGGTTGAGGTAGGCTGTATGGACTGCTTTACCCTCATCAATGGCCTTGGTGACTGATCCTACAAAGGCAAACACGTGTAAAAGGCATGATCTGACTTTGACCAAGCCAAACTGGGTTGGATCCAAAGTATGCAAGTCCCCTATGTCTTTATCTATGTGTTCCATTATGATCCTTCTCCATGGCTTTGCAGATAAGGCTTGTCAAGCTAATGGGATGGTAATAACCAGGGTCAGTGGAGGCACCATCCTTGTGAAGTGTGACTACAGTCGCCTTGTGCTACTACTTGGGTACGTATCCTGAGGTGAGGCTATGATTAAACAGCTGTCCTAAGTGTGGGTTTAATTCCCCATAGAGTTCATGGAGTACACAGCTGGGACACCATCTGGTCCCATGGATGCTGTGTTTACTGCCTTGGAGACAGCATTTCCCACCTGTGCGTTACAGATGTTCCAGGATCTACAATTCTCTGGTATAGATATCTCTCCATGTGGGGGGGGGGGAAATGTTAGCACTGAACCTGTCAGCCAGTATGTTGGCAATGTGTGTAGGTTCAGTCATCTTCACATCATTCTGAACCCAGTCTGAGCATATCTGGGAGTGTCCTCCCAGGTGTCCAACATAGCTAAAGAAGGCCTTATGATTGTCTGTTGAGTCCTTGTTAATTTCTCTGTTGGATTTCCCCTGGATGATTTCATGACAGCTTGTAGTTCTTCACATATAATGAGCAAGGGTGTGTTACCTTACAAGTATTCCGCTTTAACTTGTAGTAGCTACCTCCTGTCGTAGTAGAGCTTGTTCATGGCTGGGGTCCACCAGACTGGATGCTTGTCTTTGGTACAAAGAGTCACAGTTTTGTATGGGATTGCCTGATCCATGCAGTCCTGTAGGTGCTGGTGGAAGGCATATGTACGTGATTCAGCGGTTTGAGTAATGTTCACCACCGGCTCAGGGGCCTTAAAGGAGACCACAGTAGTGTTCAGAAGTGTGAAATCGGCTTTTGAGAAAGGCATATGTATGGTAACTGGCACCACTGTACACATGGAACATCATAGCAATAAACCACGGCCGGATGTGGGTAATGCTGGACATACCCACGGCAGACGTGGCGTTCCCGAGTCCGATGCCCGAGGGACCACACACATAGCCAGCCTTAGGCATAGGCCAAGTAGGCAGCCATCTAGGGCGTTGCTCTACTCGGGGCACCTTTCCAGACTTTATTTGGTGTAGGTAGACCAGGAGGGGGGTAGCGGGTGATGTGGCGGTGGCAACATGGAGTCCTTCTGCCTAAGGCACCACTTAACCTAAGGCCACTCTTCCCGTGGGTAATACAGCAGTACCCACACCCAGACGCGGGTCATTGCTAGTATGCCATATCATCTATGGCAAGAAACCATATATTCCCAGACATGATGGCACTAGGGTTGCCACCTTTTCAAATGGCCAAAGTGGGACATTTTCGGTACAAACATCAGATTTTACAGGCCGACTCATACCCGCAGTCAGTACAAAGGATAGAACTTAACTTTGTTTGCCTAAATAAAAGCTTATTCTTGTAGCAATTTAGTTGCGTATTCTGTTCCTTAATACAGTTAGGTATTTTAGATACAGAATAACTGTTTTATGCAACTATTACATAAAATATAGGAAATAGTTTTGTCCTACAATCTCAGGACATTTGCCATTTTTAAGATTCTTTGTCAGGACACAACTGCCCAAAGAGGGACTGTCCCTCGCAAAGTGGGACAGGTGGTAACCCTAGATGGCACAGCATAATGCCTGTCCGCCACCCAAACGCAGACATACGGCACCCGCGGTGCGGACGTACTGCGGGAGATGTCCGTTACCAATGTCGACACTGTCTCGCTTTGTGAAACAAACTCAACATAGCGATTCAATACTAAACAGCGACGGAGAGCCCGAGGTCCCCGTGGCTGAGCTGTTCAACCTGTTCCGCCATGTTAAATGTGTGTAGCAGAGCGGAACCGGCCCAAACCAAGCAACGGACATGTCTGTGGCTCAGTGAAAGCCGTCACGCAATGGTAAACCCATGTAATATTGCGACACTGGTCATACATACCGAGGGTTAGTAATGGAAATAGGTCCGTCCGACCAGACCGTGTGCAATTAGTATAACAAGATCTACAACGGGTACACCGGCCAATCAGCGCACACGGTTATGAATAATTGTGGGGGGGTGACATGGTATCATAGACACGGACAAACCGTGCCCATGTGACTCATCTAACATTCGTACACGGTCAGGGCAGTTCCGTACACTGGGCGGACAAGACCAAACACAAAGCACCACAGGAACACCCTGACAATTGAAGGCCTGTATGCGTAGGGGATATAAGCACCTGTGATCTGAACATCCCTGCGGTCACGACATATGCATCCTGGGCCATGAGCGAGAGGGAATAAGGAATGTTTAACATGCAGTACCGCACCTTTCCCAGCAGGAGAATGGATGCCTGTGACGTGCGTGAGTGCGGGGGGGGATATGTAAATGTAGCTAAGTACCATGGGTATGCATATTAATGACACCGAACAGCTAACGTGTAGTGGTCACAGTAACCGGCAAACGTGAATGCAGTCACGTTTGAATTACGACTATAGAACATATAGATGTGAACGTGTACGTAATGCGTCCATGCTGCAAAGACTGTTACATGTATAAAGTTGTAAGTGCGTTCTGCACACGTCCGTCGACCGGATCAGAGATATGTTACCGGAATAGTCACATCTAACACACACCACGTAACCACACAGACCCAGTAAACATATATAAACAGAATACGGATATGCATGTGTGCCTGCGTAACCCACAATTAGGAAATGCGAGTGTGCGTGTGTGATCCACTCGAAGCAGGGAAGGTTAAGGATGTGTCCTCCACTCATTTACATTCATAATTGTAAAATATATGCTTAAATTGTACCTATTGATTCCATGCTTTGGAATCGTAATGCTACAATTATACACATTGATATAAAATATCCTGATCAACACACTACATTCTAAGGTTTACTCACAACAATTATCAACTATGTTTCAATATACTGATTGTATTGACCAATATTGTATTTATATTAACACATTGTTGTCGTATTATTGTTTCCATTAAGTAATGTATGCAACACTGATTTGTATATGTCACGTTATCATCAAGACCTGGAGCACTGTCCACTGAACTATGAGCAGGTTTATTGATTAATTGACTTTAAACTGACTCTGAAGGAAGTGTATAAGGGACGACTATGTAATGTATTTCGTACTTCGACGATGCCCCATGTTAGTAGGTGAAAGAGCTCAGTATCTTATGACTGTGGAGCGTATCGTTTTTGTCATTGTCTGTTTTGGCCGATATATGTTCAATAATGTCTTTTATGAAGATGGGCAGGACGCAAGGTTTGCTGTATTTCCGCTTACTGGCACGTGGATATAGATAGGCCAAGTAATACATAATATGGGTAGTCAAGCAGACATCCGCGATTGGGGAACATACAGCGGCAGTCAAAACCACTGGCCAGATGGTGATAGTCCAACACGTTCTACACTTTACATATGCACATCGGTGTCCATTGTAGGACTCCAAAAATTGTTCCGTTTGCACCGTCGACCAGCTGTGATCGACTCAGACAGAGTGACAGCCATGACTACGGCACAGCTAGACATATGCACCACCAGCATGTTTAAGGTTGATGATAACTGTCCATGAAATGCAGGACATATGAACAGATATCCCCAGATTGTCGTGTCCATAGAAGTGCGTCCACATCCCAGTCCCGCACACATGAAGGATGTGTAATGGGTACCGTGGGGGGTTGCAGCCATGGGATCCTGGGTATGCAAAAATGGGGCTCGGTGTTGTTTGGCAGATAATCCATTGTCCCGCCCCGTGGGAGGGCTGTGGGTATAGCACGTGCCTTAGTCCCCACTAAGGATGCAAAGCATCCACTGGGTAATGCTAAAAGCAGGTGTGAAATGTGTTCAGCCCTATATCAGTGTCCAGTAGGCAATTCCCATGGATGGACAAGTGTACGACCAAGATGGCACCTATAACTGGAAACCTGGTGGAATTACACAGCTGCGGTAAGGCATAACACAGGAAATACAGATAGGGACTACAGTAGACACTCCCCATACAAAGTCAGACCGCCGTGCGAATACCGGCGTACACAGCACTCGATATGCCAGCAACAACATGAGGATCACTTGCTTCCATACTGCAGAACAAATGGGCGACCTGTGGAACACATACTAATGGCACACTAACAACCTCAACTAGGAAGTTCAGACGATGTTTCAACACTAGCGTTCCCGCATATAACGAACATCCTTCAATGAATAAATAGGGTATGCATGTTCTGGCTGTTTTATATTGACAATACAGTGGCGTATATGTCCTACTGGGCCTTCTGAGGATTACTTAAAGCAGTTGCCAACCTGCAGCATTACATCAATACCATTTGGGTTAATCGTAGTAGAACATGGGTTTCGTAGCACAACATAATATGTGTAGTCAAACACACATCCGCGATTGGGGAACATACAGCAGCGGTCACAACCACTGGCCAGATGGACACAGTCCAACATGTTCTACATTTTACATATGCACATTTGTGTCCATTGTAGGACCCAAAAATTGTCCTATTGCAACGCCAACCGGGTGCGAACGGAAGACCAAGATGAACTACAGCCGTGACTACGGCACAGCTACATATATGCACCGCCAGCATGTTCAAGGTTGATGACAACTGTCCATGAAATGCGGGACATATGCACAGAAATCCACAGATTGTCGAGTCCACAGATGTGCGTCCACATCCCATTCCAGCACACATGGAGGATTTGCTATGGGTACTGTCGAGGGTTGCAGCCATGGGATCGTGGGTATGCAGAAATGGGTGTTGGAGATGATTGGCAGATGATCCATTGTCCCGCCCCGTGGGAGGGATGTGGGTACAGAACATGCCTTACCACCCACCAATACTGACAATCATCCACCGGAGAATGCTACATGCAGCTGTGAAATGGGTACAGCCCTACACCAGTGTCCAGTAGGCATTTCCCAAGGATGGACAAACGTACGGACAAGATGGCACCCATAATAGCAAACCTGGTGGAATCACACAGCCATAGTAAGGCATAACACAGGAAATACAGATGGAAACAACAGTAGACACACCCCATAGACATCCATCCTGCCATGCGAATCCCGGCGTACACAGCAGCCAAGGTGCTAGCAAGTATGTGGGGATCACCCGCTTCCACTCTGCGGAACATACGGGCGACCTGTGGAACACATATTAATGGCACACCAACAACGTCAACTAGGAAGGTCATACTATGGTTAAACTATGGCGTTCCACACATAAATAACATCCTTTCATGAATAAATAGGTTCTACATGTACCGGCTGTGTTATAATGACAATACAGTGGCGGATAGTTCACAATGGTACCTCTGAGGATTACTTAAAGCAGTTGCCAACCTGCAGTACTACAGTAACACCATATGGGTTAATTGTGGAAGGACACGGGTTCCGTAGCACTACATAATATGGGTAGGCAAACAGACATCCGGGACTGGGGAACATACGGTGGCAGTCAAACCCACTGGCTGAATGGACACAGTCCAACATGTTCTACACTTTACATATGCACATCGGTGTCCATTGCAGGACCCAAAAATTCTCCTTAAGTGTTGGCAACAGGCTGCGATCGTGTGACCCAGGAGAGGTGACAGCCGTGACTACGGCACAGGTAGATATATGCACCACAAGCGTCTTCAAGGGTGATGACAACCGTCCATGAAATGCAGGACATATGAATAGGACTCCCCAGGTTGCTGCGTCCATACACGTGCGTTCACATCCCATTTCCGCACACATGAAGGGTGTGCAATGGGTACTGTCGAGGGTTGCAGACATGGGATCGTGGGTATGCAAAAATGGGTGTCGGTGTGGATTGGCAGATGATTCGTTGTCCCGCCCCATGTGCGGGACGTGGCCATGGCATATGCGTTACTCCACACTAATAATGCCGATCATCCACCGGAAATGCAGAATGCAGCTGTGAAATGTGTACAGCCCTATACTAGTGTCCAGTAGGCAGTTCCCATGGATGGACAAACGTACGGCCAAGATGGCACCCATAGCTGCAAACCTGGGGGAATCCCACAGCTGTTGCAAGGCATAACCCAGGAAATACAGATAGGGACTACAGTAGACACTCCCCATACAAAGCCAGACCGCTGGGCAGATACCGGCGTACACAGCACTCAATCTGCCAGCACATAAATGGGGATCACACGCTTCCATACAGTGGAACAGATGGGTGACCTGTGTAAACATACCAATGGCACAATATCAACGTCGGCTGGGAAAGACATACGATGGTCAAACTATGGCGTTCCCACCAATGAAAGACATCCTTCAGTGAATTAATAGGATTGATGTCAATTGACCATGGCAAACACCCAATGAACAGGAAAGACTTGCTGGCACCCTATGGCCACAAACCATGTCACACATAGGTAGATGGAACAGTCACCTGAAACATTTCGTCCACGACAGGTCGCATATGGTATCCAAAGGTTCTTTATAGACATGTATGCGCTATCACCCGTAGGCCCTGTGAGACATACACATAACATGGAAGCATCCAGGCTTTAAATATCCACCCTTACACTTCCATTTGTCACTTTCTATGTGAACAATGAACATGTAGCCACAGCATAGAAAGCACAGACGCACTGCTAATGAAACACACACATGTCAACATCTCAGAAAGCATCCTATGAACACACGTATTACATGATATTGTACTATGAAAAACAAACAAACCAGCAACCTGCGGCAAGAATAGTCCCCGTAGTTCGACACAACACAAGTCTTCTTAACATTTAAACAGTTTATTAAAACATGCAACGTTTTCGTTGTTCCCACAACTTCTGCAGAAAAAAGCAAATTCTAAAAATGTTCACAATCAACAATGTGAGTCTTAACGAGTTCTTAAATCTCACATTGTTGATTGTGAACAGTTTAAGAATTTGCTTTTTCCGAAGAAGTTGTGAAAGCAACGAAAACACACACACACACGGAAGGGACGGGAGACGAACCTACGCCTATCTACATGAACTCACTACAGTATGAAGCATTTATAGAACACGCTACCGAATTTACTGAGCAGAGTGCTGTCAGAGGCATACTTGTAGGCTGGTGACATCACCCGCAAGACAATAGCTGGCAATAGCCAAGGTATGTGTTGCGAAGCGTCTAAAAGCATGTTCATTCGCAGAGGCAGCTGGAAACACACACACACGGAAGAGATGGGAGACGAACCTAGGCCTATCTACATGAACTCACTACAGTATGAAGCATTTACAGAACGCGCTACCGAGTTTACTGAGCAGAGTGCTGTCAGAGGCATACTTGTAGGCTGGTGACATCACCCGCAAGACAATAGCTGGCAATAGCCAAGGTATGTGTTGCGAAGCGTCTAAAAGCATGTTCATTCGCAGAGGCAGTTGGAAACACAGACACACACACACACACACGGAAAGTACGGGAGACGAACCTAGGCCTATCTACATGAACTCACTACAGTATGAAGCATTTACAGAACGCACTACCGAGTTTACTGAGCAGAGTGCTGTCAGAGGCATACTTGTAGGCTGGTGACATCACCCGCAAGACATTAGTTGGCAATAGCCAAGGTATGTGTTGCGAAGCGTCTAAAAGCATGTTCATTCGCAGAGGCAGCTGGAAACACACACACACACACACACACAAGGGACGGGAGACGAACCTACGCCTATCTACATGAACTCACTACAGTATGAAGCATTTACAGAACGCGCTACTGAGTTTACTGAGCAGAGTGCTGTCAGAGGCATAACTGTAGGCTGGTGACATCACCCGCAAGACATTAGTTGGCAATAGCCAAGGTATGTGTTGCGAAGCGTCTAAAAGCATGTTCATTTGCAGAGGCAGCTGGAAACACACACACGGAAGGGACAGGAGACGAACCTAGGCTTATCGACATGAACTCACTACAGTATGAAGCATTTACAGAACGCGCTACCGAGTTTACTGAGCAGAGCGCTGTCAGAGGCATACTTGTAGGCTGGTGACATCACCCGCAAGACAATAGTTGGCAATAGCCAAGGTATGTGTTGCAAAGCGTCTAAAAGCATGTTCATTCGCAGAGGCAGCTGGAAACACACACACACACACACGGAAGGGACGGGAGACGAACCTAGGCCTATCTACATGAACTCACTACAGTATGAAGCATTTACAGAACGTGCTACCGAGTTTACTGAGCAGAGCGCTGTCAGAGGCATACTTGTAGGCTGGTGACATCACCCGCAAGACAATAGTTGGCAATAGCCAAGGTATGTGTTGCGAAGCGTCTAAAAGCATGTCCGTTCGTAGAGGCAGCTGGAAACACACACAGAAGGAATGGGAGATGAACCTACGCCTATCTACATGAACTCACTGCAGTATGAAGCATTTACAGAACGCACTACCGAGTTTACTGAGCAGAGCGCTGTCAGAGGCATACTTGTAGGCTGGTGACATCACCCGCAAGACAATAGTTGGCAATAGCCAAGGTATGTGTTGCGAAGCGTCTAAAAGCATGTTCATTCGCAGAGGCAGCTGGAAACACACACACACACACACACACGGAAGGGAGACGAACCTACGCCTATTTACATGAACTCACTACAGTATGAAGCATTTACAGAATGCGCTACCGAGTTTACTGAGCAGAGCGCTGTCAGAGGCATACTTGTAGGCTGGTGACATCACCCGCAAGACAATAGTTGGCAATAGCCAAGGTATGTGTTGCAAAGCGTCTAAAAGCATGTTCATTCGCAGAGGCAGCTGGAAACACACACACGGAAAGGACGGGAGATGAACCTATGCCTATCTACATGAACTCACTACAGTATGAAGCATTTACAGAACACGCTACCGAGTTTACTGAGCAGAGCGCTGTCAGAGGCATACTTGTAGGCTGGTGACATCACCCGCAAGACAATAGTTGGCAATAGCCAAGGTATGTGTTGCGAAGCGTCTAAAAGCATGTTCATTCGCAGAGGCAGCTGGAAACACACACACACACACAGAAGGGACGGGAGACGAACCTACGCCTATCTACATGAACTCACTACAGTATGAAGCATTTACAGAATGCGCTACCGAGTTTACTGAGCAGAGCGCTGTCAGAGGCATACTTGTAGGCTGGTGACATCACCCGCAAGACAATAGTTGGCAATAGCCAAGGTATGTGTTGCGAAGCGTCTAAAAGCATGTTCATTCGCAGAGACAGCTGGAAACACACACACACACACACACACACACACACACGGAAGGGACGGGAGACGAACCTACGCCTATCTACATGAACACACTACAGTATGAAGCATTTACATAATGCACTACCGAGTTTACTGAGCAGAGCGCTGTCAGGTGGCATACCCCTACGTGGGTGGTATCATTTGCAGAGGCAATGCGCCCGATCGGGAATTATGTCAGAGTGTGCAGTCATGCAGCCTGTTACCAATCCAAGGTCGCCGTACAGTAACACGTTAGTGCTGCAGTCGGGAATACCAAGTAACTACTGATCAGTACATCACTGCCTACTGGGCATGCTCAGACACTTAGACTCGGCACAGTGCAGACATGCATACACATGGTGCGACGGCATGGGTGGCGGAATGTGGACCGTCGTGTGTGTCCAGCCACACAACAGCAACCTGGCCACGCCACAGACGTGGCCGTTGCGAAGGGGATACAGGCATGCACCCGGGGTATAACTGCAGTCGGGCGCGGTGTGCACTGTGCTGTGTGTCTATCTACACAGCTGCCTACTGGGCATGCTCAGACACTTAGACTCGGCACAGAGCAGACATGCATACACATGGTGCGACGGCATGGGCGGCGGAATGTGGACCGTCGTGTGTGTCCAGCCACACAACAGCAACCCGGCCATGCCACAGACATGGCCGTTGCAGCGGGGAATATCTAGGTGCAATGAACCATGTGTAGGACTGGCCTACAGTTTGTTGCATGATACAGACAACCCTCCCAAACACAGGATACCTGCACAGACGTCCTGAGGACACTGGTGAGTGTGCATGCTCCCACAACAGCACCGTATTGGGTGACATGAACCACCCATACATAGACTGGGAACATTACCCATGGCACAACACACTACGCCACCGGTCCCAGGTGTTCTCACACCTGGCCACTGTTAAACAGCCATGCACCATACACATTAGGGGGGGATGTCTGACAGTTCTGCCCATCACACATGGTGAGGATATGCCCCACACAGGATGTACAGCCCTCAATGGTGATGCCAGACCATATAGTGGATCCACTGGTCATCCACATCCTGCACCCAACACCGGCATGGGGGACCTAAGTGATGACCTCTCCACAACAAACCACACACATCATACGACCAGTGTGGTACCCTACAAGTCCTCCATGCCAGTGTTGAACACAATATAAAAAACCAACAGCAGCAAAATGTGAAACAAACCACACGAGCAGGATTACAGGAAAGAGCTTTATTCCGGTACCTCGGCCCACTGGCCTTCAAAGGAATGAAAAACAATTCACTAGGAACCACATATATACTAGTGCATATTAATTAAACAATTACATCATTAAATAATTAAATAATTAATGAAGAGAATCAGCAACAGGACATTCAAGAACCTGGCATGTTTCGATGTGGAAAATGTAAAATATGTCTAAAAGTTAGAAATTTATCAGGAAACAATATTAATGGGGTGAAATATTTTGCCAAAATAGATTTAACAGAGGGAAGCTCACGTAGTGGGCGCGACTCCTCAGTATCATCATCGGATACTGCTGGTGGAAGCAAAAAGAGTGTTTCCTTTGAGCGCGTGGATTTGGCAGAAGATAATGGGTTGCTGACGGAGGAAGAAGATCAAGGAAGGTGGAATTTTCGGCAAGGGGCAAAAAGAAAATCGCGCCAAAAGGGCCGAAATAAAAGGTACTGAGCGTCACTCTTATGTTAATTTGAATGCACATGTTTTCTCGCATCTTCATTGTGAGAGTGAAGGTGCTGGTTCTGTTGTAGATGATGCTAATGTTACCAAAAATATGAATGAGCACGTGAATAGTGTTCTTAGAGATACAGAATGTGGCAGCGAGCTTGCGGAGTCTTCACGGAGCTATCTTTTGGATGAAAATGGGCATCATTTGGATGAGAATGCAAGTAATATCTTGAATTTGAGTGACTTTGCTTTATCTTTGGAGATGATTGCAGTGCTGAACCTAGGTAGCAAGTTTGTGCCTACTAAAGTGCCAGCATTGTGTGACATTCTTTTGGACATCAAGCGTTTTTGTAAAAAATTATCCCCGGGATTCATGAACCTTGCGCCAGGCGCCAGCATAGCGTCGGCGTTATAACGCCAAATATGGCTGCTTAGCGATTCAGGTATGAATGAATTCCACGTGCACTACCGGCGTGCGCCGGACCGTCCCCGCCCCCGGCGTAGATATGCAAAACACACTGTGTGCGGTATTGCACCATGCAAATGAGGGCAAATAGCGATCCACGAAGTGGCGCAGGCGTAGCGTAAGGGCACGGCAATGTAAACCAAAAAAAACGGTTTACATTTACCCAAACATACCGGAGGAGTAACGGAAGGCTGTCAAAGTCAGGTATCATATAGGTGCAATATGCCAATGTGGAAAGGCACCGAGAATGTCCAAAGAAAATATGCACAAAATGTAAAAAATGACATAAATGGCACGACGTAGAAAGAACAGCAGACCCCGGGATGTGCACAGAAGTTGTAAAGCAATGAAATAATATGGTAATGTCCCAAAAGAGCATTAGAACACAAATCAGCTGCACAGCCACCACACACCATAGTATGTATGTAAAGCTGCAACCCCAGCGCAATGGTTGTCAAGGAGTGGAGGCGGTGTCCGCGCCGTAACCAGGTATTAGTAGTCAATTCCATGCAAATGAGGCAGATAATAGTGAATCGCAAAACGGCGCCAGCGTAAGGATGGAGCAAACGCGAGCGGTACTACACCGAGAGTGGCCTACACGAGAGGCATGTCAACCACACAGCGGTGTGCCACTGTAGGAGGAAGGATATTGGAGGACAGCAAATCTGGGCTGTACAATGCACATTACAGCATCATGACTGGCGTGTTAGGAAATAGATGTGCTGACAGTACAGAATGCGCGTACAAATGCATGTGCACGAGGATGACTACGTTCCCGAAACCAGTCATGTGACGGCCTCACCGGCAACAACCAGGGATATAGGAAGGTAATGCGGAGAATACGAGGAAATGCGGAAGCAGTGTAAATGTATCCGTAACGAGCAATTAACACCAATCAATGCAGGAAGGGCAAACGCCGGCAGCTGATAAGTCTGCATGCAGACTCCTGCAGAACGGGAAAGGGGAGGCATATGAGAGCAAAGGTAATAGGGGATGTAGTAGAAATGCAAAGAGCAAAGAACCGAAATAGCACAGCCAAGTACAGAGGTAGCATAACTGCGGCCGCAGATAAAATGCATCATATGCCATGTGCCTGCAGGATGCAGTAATGTAAGATGCCAGGCGAAGGCAATGCAGGCAACTGTAATGTAACACTACAGGCAGTACCGTTGCAGCTGCAAGCGTAAAACCACGGAAATAATCCATGGATAGGGCCGCACAGACACACCCAATGACATCACCGGGTATACAGCACAACAGTAATAAATGTGAATGCGCACAACACACAGCGATTTCCCAAACGCCGCACCGTAGGGTGTAAACAGACGGGGAACTTTTAACATGTATATGCTGGTTGCCGCCGTGGCCGTGATGCATAGGTATGTGGCAGAGACAGACGGAGTTGCGGAGGGTGGTGCCGACAACTACCGTAGGCCTCACAGGAGAAGGAGAGTGTTCAGACCAAGGGTGACCTACCAGGGCTGCGAGACCTGGAGATAGTAGAGCGCTACAGGGTGGACAGGGACACGTTACAGCAAATAGTGGAGCTGTGCCGGCCGCGCCTGAGAACAAGAGACAACAGAGGGGAGCCCATCCTAGTGGACACAAAGGTATGTGTGAGCTTGCGAATACTGGCTACAGGTACCTTCCAAAGGCCCACCGGGGACATAATGGGCATCTCACAGGCATCAGCATCCAGGGTACTACACCAGTTCCTGGATGCCATGTTACCACATGCCCATGAGCACATAAAGTTCCCCACATCTCAGGAGGAGTTGGCTAGCAATATGCGCCGCTTCCACCATGTGGCACAATACCCGGAGGTCCTGGGTGCGATAGACTGTACGCACATAGAAATCAAGTCACCACCTGGGGAGCAGGGTAGACGCTACATAAACCACAAGGGATACCCCTCCATCAATTGCCAGGTCGTGTGCAATGCGCAGGGCATTATCATGGATGTGTGTGCTGGCAGCCCTGGAAGCTACCACGACTCCCATATCTGGCATGCCTCACAGCTGTATCAGGTATTCGCCAGTGGGGACATCACACAAGGTCACCTTGTGGGGGATGCTGGCTACGCACTGGAGCCGTGGTTGATGACACCCATCAGAAATGCACACACACACATGCAAGAACGCCATAATGAGGCACACGCACAAACGAATAATCATAGAGCGTGTGTTGGGATCCTGAAATCACGGTTCCGGTGCTTGGATACATCCAGTGGAGCCTTGCAGTACTCTCCAGGCACAAGTGCCCACATATTCATAGTATGTTGTATGCTACACAATATGATTCTGCGGAAACAGCTGCTGCAGGGACATAATGCCGGAGGGCCACCAAGCCCGCCACAACTGCCAGGGCAAGCACAGGCACAGGGCGTGCGGCGCCACGGACACACTGAGCCAGCCCCAGTAGGTAGACAGAGGCGTACCCAATATGCCTACGCCCTGGCAAAGAGGGAACGCATAGCACATACTTTGACAGTGTAGGCCCCATGGACTGACACCTCCTGACCTGCACACACAGTAAAATGGACGCCACACAAACATGTCCGCCCGTAATGTGTATCGTATGTGCGGACGTATGTGTGACTCCAACAAAGGCACCGCCCAAACACTGCACACCCAATAGCCAGCAGAGCATGGAACGCCAACACCTCAACGCATGCCGGTTCAACAGCACACGGCGTAGCCATATGCTGCCACTATCGCCGCAAGTCGACCACACATGTACGCATGTGCATACACAGATACGGAAATACATATCAGTACACATGTAGAAATATATGTACGCATACACAGATAGAAAGGACAACAGGGTAATATGGAACCCAGGGATGCAAGTTCACAGATAAGTAAGACGCGAAATCACCACATATTAAACATAGTGACCGACAACCCGATCATCCTGGAGGGTGGGCAGGGCAGGTAACGCCAGCCATGGAAATGTTAACCCGCAGCAATACATATCCGCGTGTCGGGATGGTCATCGTTCCACGGTACAGTAACGGGATATGTGTAGGGTCACCACCTGTCCCACGTTGTGAGGGACAGTCCACCTTTGGGCAGTTGTGTCCTGCAAAACATTGACAAAATGGCAAATGTCCTGAGATTGTAGGACAAAACCATTTCCCATAATTACTTTATTAGTTGCAGAAAACAGTTATTTTGTAGAAGAAACATCTAAATATGATAATAAACAGAATAAGCAACTGTAATGCTACAGCTTTGTATTCCGTCAAAAAAGTGAATCGCTGTCCTTTGTACTGGCCGTGGGTATGTGTTGGCATGCAAAATCTGACGTACCTACTACAAATGTCCCACTTTGGCCATTTGAAAAGGTGGCAACCCTACATATGTGCGTGTCATATGCATAGGACATGAGTGCGGAGATACACGCCGCCACCGGCGATGCGGCCAACGTAGGTATTGTGTTCAACCGTCGGTGCGAAAGCGGAAAGCATACCAGTGAAGTGTACGACATTATGAGGAACGTACCTCATCTGGGGTGTAAAACAGTGCATGTTCCTCAGTTCCTCCAAGTTCCACATTGAAAATGTCTCTCAAACAACCATTGTTAGGAATGTATATAAATGACATCCTGGTAAATAGAATGTACTCATAGTAAGTTAGTAAAGGTTCTTCACTGTAAGTAAATCAGCATATCATAATCAACCTATGACCTACTTAGCTGAAGTTGTCACTATGCCATTACTATGTGTTCCACATTATGCCCATGTGTTTCACATTACTACTGTGTGTGTTCCCACTCCGGAAATAGAAGGTTGACAGCCATGGCGGCAATATGTGTATGTGTGAGGTGAGGTTGTCGTGTGTTCCGCTGTGTGTGTGTAATGTGTGTGCCAGTGTAAACTGTGTATGAAGGTGACATGTCACAGCCGGAGTGTAATAACAGGCGTAGGCATACAGTACAGGAACCATAGGCGTATGTACAGCAGTACCCACAAAGTAGTACTGACATCTCCTCAGTGGCTATGCGTGGCGGCGTAAAATGATGCAAAGCGAAATGTCCCAAAGTGTACCACAGGGCCATAGCAAACAGGAGATGCAAAGGACGCATGTACAAACCACGACCGTAGGTATGGCGGCCATAACGTACTCCACACGGTCCGTCGGCAACGTTACACAGCATCAGGCATGTACGGCGAAAATACGAATGTGCCATCCCGGCACCGATCGTGAACAGTCACGGTCCGGTAAATACCGCGGTGTGTTCCACGACCGTGACGTAAGCAAGCGACACACGAATAGGAGGCTACCGGTAGCATACAGTCCGCCCCAAGTATAGGACCACAATCACCGTAACTATCAGCGACAAAATGCCAATGGATGGTAGGCACGGACGAACATCCGCAGATATATAACCGATGTGAAGGAGGAATATGTGCAGGAAGCACACATGCAGGCGATACCGACAGCAGACGACATCAACAAAACAAACATTCCCGGAACAACACACAGGTAACCCGCAGCTCCCCAAGCACGGATGGAGCACACACACAAGCATATCTGGTATGTATAAATGCAAGACTCACACCCCGTACCCGTCACCCACATCCGCAGATATACCCCATTGCACATATCAAAGGGATAACAGCTAAAACCGTAGCAAACACATACAGGCAGTGAATGACAGCGGCATACCCACAACAAGCTCCTGGGAAACACTAGCAGCGGCTCATGCATCCATGCATTCGCTATGTACAGGAAAATAACAGCCATGTAACACATTTGAATGCACAACGCCATCGACAGACGCCGCCAGGACACGGGGACCCACATGTCGAAGACAATACCATACCCAACACACACAATCCACGGCTAACACCACAGCGAAATGTACCCGACAACACACATAGCGGATGCAGTCACACAAACATGATACAATACATACCATCCTCACGAAGGTATTGCAAATAACCAACGGCCACACGAGGAAAGAACCATGGCCTAGTGCCGACGCGTAACGAAAGGAAGGGGGATCACCGCTGATATGCGCATAAGTACACACCGAGGAACAGCTATTGGCCTGATTAACCCACATGCATCAGGCGACGAATATAAGGAAGACTCCCTGGATATTCAAACCGTATGTTCATACCGAACTAACACGAATAGAGAAGGAGAAACAAGGGAATAGAGACGAACTCAGAACAAAAGGCTGGAAAGGTATGTCGAACCCACGACATGTACTGGTGTGTAACGCATGATACGTATGACGAATCTGTACAGTATGTGAACGGTGTGTGTAGGTAAAGATACCTGTCCATCAGGCAGAGAGAGGCGAAGGTTGGATATGTAATGCTAAAACGCGCAGCATACCAACAACTGTGGACAACGTGTGCACAGCAGTGGGACAACATGTAAACACCCGCGATAACCCCAGGGCCGGCTTGCCACCCTTTCAAAAGGCCAAAGTGGGAAATCGTCGGGACACACTTCAGATGTTACAGGTGGACACATACCCATGGTCAGTACAAAGGTTAGAACTCTACTCTTTTGCATAAAGAAAAGTGTAGTCTTGTAGCAGTTCAGTTGCTTATTGTGTGTCTTGTAACAGTTAGGAATGTACATACATAAATAAGTATGTTATGCAACTCTTACATAAGAATGGGATATAGTGATGTCCCACAATCTCAGGACATTTGCCATTTGTGATAAATTTGTCAGGACACAACTGCCCAAGGAGGGACTGTCCCTTGCAAAGTGGCACAGGTGGTAACCCTACCCCAGGTCTGCTATAGGGGTTGCAAACACAGAACAATGCCACCACCCACGCCGATGCTGGCAGCGGATATCCAACACTGAAGTGCCACAGCAGGGGATAGGACATTTATGTATAGTGTCACAGCACACATGTGCATGGGCATATACCGTCGATGTCATACGGAATGTGCGCACGACGTGCACCTATCCCACGCAGTAGGGGCGACTATGTCAATTATGTGTAATGCAAAGCTGGCATGATGGATATGTTCACAAATCATAGACAGTATCACAGGCGTAGCATGCATGATGGAGCGATGGGCTAATGTTATATACATACACAAGATATGTATGGCCTGCACATATGGGACAATGTAGTAGCAGAATAGGTACCAATAATGGAGGTAACAGCAAGTGACCATGTCCAAACGTTCCATAGCAGGTGCAATGTGTGCCACAATGATGTCCAGCAGGGCCGTGTGTAAACACATGTGCAATGTACACAGTACTGACACCCCCCCCATGGTAGTGTCCACTGAACGGCAGAACTGGATGTCAACTGTCATGTCTATACAATACGTCCGCTGTGGTGGTACCATGGGTGTGTGTCACCCTACCAGCAAGGCAGCTATCACATGACTAGTGACACAGTGTGCCCCTGTGGGATGTGCACAGGACCTATGTCCCACAGCATGGTGTGTGTCCAGTCTGTGGATGTCACACAGACGCCGGCGCTCAGCAATGTGGCATGTGTGCACACATGCAGGACTGCTCCCCTGCCCACAGCAAACGCCATGTAGGAGTACTACATGCATCAGTACTGTGGAGAACATGGCCCATGGCAGAGTACATTACACCCCTGTGTTAGTGGCATGCAGGTGAGCACAGATGTGTTACATGGCTGTCATTTGCATATGTCAACTGTCTGAGCTGGGTAGAGAGCACAGCATGACTATACTGAGACATGTAACGTTGTATCCATTGTGTAAGGTACACCACACATGTGTCATTGTAACACGGCCTGCGTGTACATGTGTGTATGGCACAGGTACAAGGGCACCCAAGGTATCAGCTAGACATACGGTCCAGAAATGTGTAGTCCTGCACATGTGTACCCACGCTATGGTGTAATATGGCAACCACAGCACCATGTGGGCTATGTGTGTGTACATCAACCATGTACAACGTGATATGCCTGTATAGGGACAGTATCCATGTGATACACACCGCATGACTGTCAGTATGCAAAGGTGATGTGTATGCACTATGTGTGATGTAACTGATGCAATGATATCTACATGATATATCTGCCACACTGACACCTGTATGGGTGTCAGCAACATGAGTAGGATGAGCTAGAATGCTGCCAGGTATGTAGAAGTGGTATATGTAGGCATGTATAGTACTGTGTGACAGCAGGTAGTGTACGTATGCAAATACTGAGCATGAGGGGCCACATGTCTGAGGAACGTGCAATGCCACACGTCCCTGAAATGTGGTAGTCAGCATGATATGCCTGCACCACTGTGTGAACTGTACAGAAGGCACATGGTGTAACATGCCGATACATAGGGTACGATGTGATGCTGGATGTGTACACTGTCAATAGCATAAAGTGGAATGGTGCTGAAGGGCAAAGAGCGGATCATGTCTGATGTGATACCCTCTGTACCACCCCAACCACCCATGCAATAATATGACAGGTGGCCAGCATGGGATGTGGTGTGCTGTGGCGCACAGAAGCCCAACAAGGGTGCCAGGAAAGGCATGCAGGTAGTCAATGAGTGTGTGAAGCATGTATGTCAAGATGTGGCCCAGTGCCATACTGAATGGCCCAGTCATGGGTGTAGAGATGCAGCCCCATACGTGCAATGCAGTACCATCCATGTGTAGTGTGATAGATGTGGTAGTGTGGTGGTCAGGGTGCACAACGTACATGAATGGGCTAGCAGTCACTGACGTGTGCTGCTGCAGAGACATGTAACAGCCAGGTTGGCGGGATACAACAACCACGGCGGTTGGAGGTGACATTGGGACTGTGTTCCCAGACATAACATGTGCATGCCAGTACTATGTATGTGTCCACAGGGTTAATACAATGTCCAGCCAAGGATTGGAACCCTGTAGTGAGTGAGAGTGTGTATTGTTGGTAGGTACCCCATTGGCAGGCAGGATGCCAGCAACATCTGTGTCATCAATGCCTGCATGACCGTGGTATGCTGCATTGAATGTGGATGTAGTCAAACAGCAGAGACATACCACCACACTGCGTGAGGGCCCACACTGCAATGTCTGGCAGTCATGTGTAGGTAGCTAGCTGTGGAGTATGTCATGCACCAGCAGGACACACCATGACTGTCAAGTGACACACAACACACAGGTGAACAAAACCACCGTGCAACAGCCTGCACATGTGCCCATACAGCACGTGTGCATGGAACAGGAATACCACTGTGGCGTCTGTGAAAATGCCAGCACCACCATGTCTCAGTGTGGAATAGCATGGTCCCTACCAGTGTGTAAATGTAGCAGAAGTGCACTGTGATCACTGTTGGCATAGGCACATAGACTGTCCATCGGACGGGGTGCCATGCCCTCAACTACCTCTGTCAGTGGATGTCAGTAATACCGGCTGTAGTGTGTATGTACCATGCATGCTGCTATGGTTGTGTGCTTAGGGTGTGGCTAGCAGGGATGGTAAGCATGGATGTTCAGCAAACAGAGCGGGGAGGTGTGTAGGCCCAGCATACAGACACATGGAGGTTTGGTGCATGCTGAGGGTAGTGTAGGTATGGTATGTGTCGTGTAATGTGTCACCCAGCTATGCGCACTGCATGGCCAAGCATGTGTGGGTACGTGGGAGTCCATACTAGGGAAGGTCGTGTTGCTGGCAATACATAGCAGTAGCAACTGTCCCAGGTGCAATGTACAGCATGCCAACCCGACTGGCATGTAACCTGTGGTGTACAGTGTCTGCACTGTCGCGTGTCACAATGTGTGTAGTGGCCACAAACATGGGTATCTGAACATGGACTACCTATGATGCAATGTGTCATGGGAAAATACAGTATGTGTGTAAATCACGGTGTGGTGTGGGAACCACCCACCTGTGTGTGTTGCAGTCCAGGTATGTGACTGGGAGGTATGATCTGTGTACAATCTGGACTGGCAGGTGTGCCGTGTAGGGCATGGAGGCAGGTCCCAGGCACCGTAGATAAATGACATGTGTGCTGTACTGTGTGTGCAGTGCTAGTGTACAGCACAGTGGAGGGTGTAAGCATTGTTACACATCACTGCATGCTGTGCCTACCTGTGACAGCCCTGCCAGAGACAGACATGTGACACCGCTGCACAGGCAGCATAGCATGAGAAGATGTACATGTGGGCTGCACACCTTAGCCAGATGTCCACACGCCATGTGTGCCACGGTAGTGTGGTTCAACACGACTATCAGACTGGACAAACAGCACATGCCTGCATAACAACAGTATGACCATAGTCAACAGTCCCAGTGACAGAGTAGGCCAATGTAGACTATCCCTGCATGCAGACTAGTGGCTACTGGACACCTGGCTAGACACACACCTGGACGGTTAATTCACCATTGAGCCATCACATGTCCACGCCCATGTGGGCCGCATAATGTCATCACAGGGTGGTCACAATAGCAGGTGGCAAGGCAGACACGGTGTACCAGGTGATGTGTCATGTGTGCATATGTTGAGTAGCACAGCCGCTCACATGTCTGCAACATACTGGTGCACGATGTATACTGTTACATGATGAATGGAACTGCACTGTCACCCACTACAGGGCCAGCTGGCACAGGTGTGGTGTGACTGGTGTAACCCATGTTTGCACAGGATACACACTGCTGTTGTAGGCAGCCATGCTGGTGGCCACCAGTGATATATGCAGTGGTCATACAAACATACCGCATACAGTGTTCAGGCAGGAATGTCAATTGTCGTGGACGATGTGCTGCTATGTGAATGTGGGTGTTTGTTGTGAATGTCACACATCCAGAAGACACCATCTGGTGCAGTCATGGTTGTCAACACCGTTACACACATCCACAGCAGTCAGAACCCAGTCCCGACAATGTGTGTCAGTCACCCTTGTACCGTGTGACATATGTGCACATGGCGGAACACCTCCCACTGTCATCTAAGCTGGCTACATGATGGCTGGAATGTGCTGTAGAAATGTACAATGCTGGTAGCCCAATGAAGTACCTGGAATCAGACACAGTACACTATGTCAGCCATGTAAACCATGCACAACAATGACTGCCCAACAGACACAAACAATGCATTGACACATGGAACATGTGCTCATGACAACCCCCACTGAGGTATGTTGCACATATAGATGTACAATTGTCATCTATGGCCATAGCATGGATGCAGACACACATACTCCACAGGTAGTACCATGTGATGTAGGTAGGGGGCATTGCTTGTGTATATGTCACAGTAGATGTACACAGACATGTCCTGCATAGCCGCCATGTAGGGGTAGCTGTGGTATGTCACTACTGGACATGCCCATACAGATTACCATGTCCCGCAGGAGATGTGTTAGGTGTGTACCACATGTGACATGCTGACAACAATCTGCGATGTGTATGGCTGCCGGTGTACCTGTGTGACAATGTCTGTGATGGGTGCAAAGGCACATAGTATCGTATTGTATGCACACAAGCCCCACATAGCTGCATAGCCTGAACATACAGTACAAGGAGTGTGTGGGATGATAGCAACCCACAGGTGGAGATGGGTATGGACGGCGGCCCACAACCACATGTGTGTGTACGGTGTTCACGCCCACGACACATGAGCATCTGAGAGGCTAGCCACAGTTGTACAGGGTCGCATGTACATATGTTCAGCAACATCCCTGTATGTCCCACCACTGGCCTGTGGACCGATGGACAACAAGCAAATGTGCAGGTATGAGATGTGCACAGCACATCACAGATGCCTACCGTAGAACAGGCCTACCATGTAGACATGTGCACAGTAGGTCTGCGCCACCTGCAGTCAAACACGTTAGGTGCCAAACCACACCAATAGTCCGCCAATGACACAGATGGGCGTGCATGCCTCTGTGTATGTATGTCTGTGAATGGCTCCGCATAGCAATATAGCCGTGTCACCATTGTGAACAACAATATGAATGGGTTGTATGTGTGAGGGTGCATCATATGTGTATGGTCAGATCGACGATACCATCAGTGGGCCTGCTATGTGAACATCCATGTCCCCATACATGGATACCTCTGCTGAGGCCAACACCACATTCACACAGGGAGGGATGGCGGTGTAGTGCAGCAGCAGACATGTGGGTGGCAGCGGCAATGTATGTACACATATGTGTTACCCACATCAGTTCAGGCAGATATCCATGTGCATGGGATAGCGGTGTGTGTACACATACAGCACTGTGTCGATCAACATCCCAGCACATAGCACCTGCCAGGGCTACAGTGTATGCATGGATGTGTGATACCTGCATGCACCACACACACCCTCAACAAGCAGCGGACCCCATACCTCGCTGGAGGACAGTGTCCACACCATGGTGATAAACATGTTGAATGTCCATATTCACACAGCTATGACAAAAGCAATGGACAGCCACCCTGCCAATACCGACAGCCCCTGGGTGGGTCACACCCATTGCCATGTATGTGGCATACCCTGCCATATCATGCAGAGATGACCAGCAAGGCTGCATGAGCTATCACAGTCCCACATGGTGCAATGGACAAAAGGCACTCTCACTATCAACCATACACAGTAGTAATGTGGTGGCGATGCACCCTGTCATGTTACAGGTGCTGTGTGATGCTCTGCACAATGTGTGCATGTACATGCTATGCATGGCCTTTCCTGCTAATGTGTCATGGTTACACATTGCTCCATGTCTATCACATACGTAACACAGGTGAGCTGGGCAAGTTGTCCAGCACCGTACAGTGCTGTGTGGAAGTACATGGCACAACACATGCATGTGCAGGTGTCCATGTGTATGTGTACAGTGCCGCTGCTGACGCTCACAATGGACACAGACGTGATGTGTACTGACATATACACAGCGCACAGGTGAACAGTAGCACAGACGCCACATGGGGACATATGCCAACTGATATGGACATAGGTGCAGCCAGGTACACATGTCCATGGCAGGCTAACATCTACATGGTGCGTGCACAGTGTGATGGGGTGGCACACAGATATGATGTGACACCCAGTGCTCAATGGTGTGAAGCCACAACATCGGCTGTGTCACCGCCACGATGCCCTTCACAGATCACTGTGCAGATGTCGTACATGTCATAGCAATGTATTTCCAACAGTATGCCAGCACAGCAGTGTGAATGTGACCTGCCACCATCATTATGTCTTCCAGATAATGCCACGCTCCCGGCTTCCACCATTTAGCCGACAGGAGGAGGAGGTCATCATACCATACCTCCAGAGTAACTACAACGCCCTGTTTAGCCATGTGCCACAGCAGGCACAAGAACGGCAGGAGATGTGGGAGGAGTTGTGCAGGAGGGTGAACAGCGGGCGGAACCAACCGCAGCTACCAACAAATCCGCAGGCACTGCACAGACCTGATCCGCATGCAAGACAGCGTGCCGCTGCAATCGCCAGGCAACAACGTGGGACAGGTGGTGGGCCACCAACACAGCCCCCACTCACAGCTACGGAGGAGCTCCTGGCCAGTCTGGGGACACCCACGGAACAACACGCAGAACCACTTGCGCCCATCGTGGAGGTGGGTGTCTCCCGAGCTATGAGCCTGGAGCTGCATGGTAAGTCAGTGTTGCATGTTTGTATGATAGGCGACGGGTGTGGGTGTCATAGTACAACACATGATATAGCAATACATGCCAGGTATATGGCCACACAAGATGCAAACCATTGTATGCTATGTTGTGTTAGCAGACATGTGCATAGCACATGCAACCACACACATGCATGATGTGTCATGCACAGTGCTGACCGTGGAGATAGTAATGGCTAATGTGTATACCTTTGTGTAATGCCTTTACAGGTACGCCTGGCGGTCGCAAGGACAAGGGTCTGTTGCAGGTAAGTCTGTTGCCAGTCAAACGCATGTTCTGCTGTATTGATATTCCCCATGTGTCTAGGCATGACATGCTCACCTGTGTGTGCCCCCGACACGGTATACAGCTCGCACCACCCGACATACACACCACCCATGTACAGTAGATACACCTGCTATCAGAGTGGTATGACACCACACAACCAATTGGTGTGTTACGTGCATTCAGCTATGCATACAATGGTGTAGGTGTTACACAATGGCTGCATGTGTAGTATGCATTGGTATGCCAGTGCAGTATGGACACAGTACCACAGAGTGAGCTGTGATCTGGCCAGAGCACAGGTGTTACCAATGTGACCCATGCCCCTGCATCGGTGCACACGCCAGACATGGCGCATGCCATGTCCCATGCACGTGGATGTCTGGCTGCAGCATTGTCACACCATGATATGACCTATGCACAACATAGCAGACATACACACTGTCAGCATATCCAGAGAATGTGACACGCCACACTAGTATGGGTGTATGTCACATGGGCCACCACAGGGCCGTGTGCACAATGTCTACCACACACAATTGTCAATGAGTCAGACAGACAAGGCCATGGTTGATACCTACAGGCATGTTGCCACACAGCACATCCACAGTGGGTACTCACCATTGCACCCTGTACACACATAGTGGGTTCATCATTGTAGTGGACCCCTGGACATCTGATGTAGTACACCAGTGACATGAAATTCCTCTCCACAGCTACTACAGGTGCCTCCAATGTCCACTATATATGTGCTGCTGAGCAGCTGAACTGGCTTACAGACATGGCAATGTAATGCGCCCAGGTCACGATCGCACAGACACATAGCTGTGTCCTGCTACTGTGCAGTGGCACAGAGCCCGCACCACACACCGCACAGCTATGCACACAGCTCACAGCAACGCATCTACACAGACATCACTGTTACACATACATTGTATCTGTACACTGTACACATAACACTGCACCATGACAGCCATCGTGATGTGGTGCATGCGGTGGACACCATCTTCACACGCCCACATGATACCGCACATGTTTGCGGTGTACATTACATAGTGTTGGCAGCCATGTGTACTCCCAACTTGCCCGCGCCACACGGTGTATCACGCTGATGCATGCAAACTACCATGAATGTGTGTACTGCATGCCTACTAAATGACACCTGCCTGTTGTACTGTCCCCACCAGGGCAGTGTACATACTGCCACTATGAATGTCTGGTCTGCATTCACTGGTCTGTGTTGTGTGAATGCTGCATGCCACCTGCATAATCACATGCATGCTGTGTGTGTGTGTGTGTGTGTGTGTGTGTGTGTGTGTGTGTGTGTGTGTGTGTGTGTGTGTGTGTGTGTGTGTGTGTGTGTGTGTGTGTGTGTGTGTGTGTGTGTGTCTGTGTGTGTCTGTATTGTAACCGATGGTATGTCTTTGTATTGACAGGTGCTGTAGGTGCTCCCTCCCGCGGTCAATCTGATGCTAGTGTCCCCACAGATACTAGTGGTGATGAGCATGTGCATGAGGCACAGGCAGGGTCGCCACAGGCAGAGTCTGTGCCACTGGAGAACATCACACATACGTCCCTTTCATCCCTGCACACGGTTCAGATGCCGACACATACCCCAACACCGATGCCCATAGATGACGGTCAGTCAGCGACTGTTGTCCCCGAGCAGGAATGTGTGGTGGCTGCAGAAGGTGTGGGTACACACGATGTTGCCAGTGTAAGGACTGGTGCAGTGCCACGCAGGCATGTGGCAGGTGCTGCCCGTAGGGGGAGCACCGCTAGACATACACCTGCCGCCCAAGGTGCAGCAGCTGGTATAACCAGACGCATGTTCCAGACTGTAATGGCGGCGCAGGCACGCGCCGAACGGCAGAACCAGGAGGGGCAGAGGCTGCAGAGGTCCGCAATCCGTACCCTAAATGACAGCATCCAGGCATTGGCGAATGCACAACAGCATCTTGCCGATGTTCTGGATAGGAGATTGGGCGATATGGCTGGTCTCATCGACCGAGGCTTGGCCATCCTTGAGCGGGCGCACTCCGTGCAGGAACACCAGGTAGGGGTGAGGCATAGGGCACGTGGTGTGCCAGCAACACCACCTGCTGCAGGTCAGCGTGTGCGTGCCACCTCCCATGCCCACACAGACAGTGATGGTAGCAGTAGCACTGCAGCTGCTACCACACCATCCACACCAGGACAGAGCAGGCCACGGGACGTGGCCCTGGACGGCCCCGTCGGGCACGCTTCCAGCGGACATGTGACATCGGAGAGTGGACAGTCTGTACCTCCACCCGGTCGTGCCTGCGACCCCAGGCAGGCGCTGGTCACTGGGCCGCCGCAGACACAGTGAGCCGTAACACCTGCACTGTACAGTCAGGGGCTGCCAAGCATACCCGTGTAGGCATCACAGATGACTGAACTGTGTACACACACACCCACACACAGCAGACACAACTGTAGGGCTCCACCACACCCACATGCAATCTACATAGTCATGCCCACTCAATGCACTGGCCCTTACACACACACATGATGTCATCCATTGGTACAGCCCATGCCTGTGGCACACATATCACCCTGTGCATATGATTAAGTCTCTGCCGATAACTGTGAGCCACACCATCAATGCACGGTTAAGCTGACATATTATGATGCACAGGGTGGACACGATAGTGAGAGGTGTATGTGATACCTGTGTCCGCATAGTACGCTGTGTATGTTGTGGTGTGTGTGTATGGCTGGTGACAGGTGTGTATGTGATGTGTGTTGTGCACGGACATCATGCAGCAGACATACCATGCAGGACAGGTGCAGCATTCATTGATATGTGTACACAGTATGTGTGGTGGTTACATGTGTAGCACCATGTCGGTGCAGTTAACCCGCATGATACTGATGGTGTACTTGCACGTGCCTACTGGGAGCACTGTAATTAGTTCCCCACGTAGTCGTGGGGTACCCACAGGCATGTCTGGCAAAATCAGCATAGCACAGTTACCCACATCCGCATGGACCCCTACATAGGTACATAGGCACACATGAACGTGACAGGATATGTGCCCTACGACATGTGTGGACCTAGCATGACTGTGTGTGGCATCTAACACCCTCAGGATGGGGATGCCATATCCATCAGTCCCCAGTCCCTGGTCTAGCAGTGACACACAGAGGTTGACTGGCGATAACTATAGTCACACATCCACACGGCATTAGCAGTCCTGGACAAAGGCAGTCAGGGCCTTTCCTTCACATGGCCTGGCACTCCTCCCCGTGTTGTAGTGTGTGTCTGGCCGTTACCCTGTTCCCCAGCACGTCCCACTCATCTTTGGGTTGAGGTGTCTGACAGTCGCTTCTGTGCCCGTGTTCGCATGGGGCCTGGGAGGTGGAATGTGCCCATGTCACCCAGGTCAGACATGGCCGTGTATGTCAGGCACAGATCACCACGGAGCAGCTGTGCTGTGAAGATCCACAGCCGGTGTCCCCTTGGCCGTGCACCTTGTGACAGATGTCCCAGCACCGCCATCCCCGCCTTGTGGAACGCTTATGGTCCTTCCGAGTGCTGCAGGCGCCAGGTTAGCTACAGGCCACATGTGCCATTGTACGCAGTCATTGCACTGGTGTGTGATGTGTACAGGGTACAATGAACACCCCTGATGTGGTTGCCATTCCATCCAGACCAGGAGGCCACAATGGAATGTCTTCACACCCACATTGCCATTGTGTGTGTTGACAGAGGTTGCCAACAGGTGTGGTAGCCATTTCCTGAACATGTCCACCATCTTTAATGGCGCATCACCTACATGTGACATTGGGACTAACATGTTCTTCACACTGGGTAGGGCTGCACCTTCTCTGGCATTTGGTAGCAGGCCATGGCTCTGGCACCAGTCATCCATGTCTATGACGCCCTAGGTGGATGTTCGTGTAACATGGGGTGCTGGGTATGTCGGCCGGTGCGTAGTCATCTGCATACCTTGTCTGCTACAATCCCCTATGATTGCATGCACATTGAAGGTCGGATGCCATATGGCAGGGGGCACAGGAGTGAGCCCTGTGGGCCTCCACTGGGTCCAGATATGAGTGTGACAAGGCACCTTCAGCACCAACCCTGTGTGGTGTGACCTCCAACCTGTGTGAGAAGCATCGGGTGACATATGTCCCCACATGTATGCTGGCGAGCCTTTACATGGGTCCCATGTGTAGTGTGCTCTGAACGCCCCACCAGGTCATGGTACTGTGTGCAAACCCACATATCCCCATCAATGGCCTTGGTGAACACTCCAGACTGGACGAGCAGGTTCGGGAGGCAGGATCCGCCTTGACTATGTAGTTGTGGGTATGTTCCGCATTGGCTGTACACCGCTATCTGTAACCATGACCACCTGTATGGACCTCCACACAGCTTTGCAGACAACACTTGTCAAGCGATAGGGTGTGGCTGTTGACAGTCCATAGGAGCACTACCCTGGCATAGTGGGACCACAGATGCCATATGGCATCCATTGGGGACATAGCCCATAGTAAGGCTAACATGACACAGTGGCCGCATGTGTGGGCCGAGGGCCTCAAAGAGGATGGGTAGCACACAGCCAGGGAAACCATCGGTGCCCATTGCTGACGTGTCAAACGCCATAGAGATATGGGATCACCCAGGCCATATGACATGTTTGGGAGGATACACTCTGGTGGGATGGATATGTTCCCTGTTGGGGATGTATGCATGGAACATGTCCTGTGGTATGCAGACAATGTCTGTGGGTGCAGTGACTGTTGTACCATTCTGGACCATTTCCAGGCAAGTCTGTGTGCGCCCAACCATGTCCTTACCACAGGTAGGCAAGGCCCTGTGGTTGTCTCATGTGCCCTCTGCAGTACCACTCCCACGAGCGGACCTGGATGTTGGTATGTAAATGTATGGTGACGCCGGTATGAATGGGTGATGGTTTCCTGGTACTGTCATTGCCCTGCCATGTAGTAGCTCCAACTGTTGATGTACAGGTAGTCAGTGGCTGCGGTCCACCACACCATGTGCCTACCTGTGGTGGACAAGGTCCTGATGTCATCATGTTTGCCTGTTGCAGACATGCATGTGGGTGGTCGGGAAGGCATTCGTTAGGCGCTTGCCGGTCTGGCCTCTGTTCAACATTGGCATGGAGGACATGTAGGGTACCACACCGGTCATATGATGTGTGTGGTTTTCTGTGGAGAGGTCATCACTGAGGTCCCCATGCTGGTGTTGGTTACAGTGAGTGGATGACCAGTGGATCCACTATACGGTCTTGCATCACCATTGAGGGCTGTACATCCTGTGTGGGGCATATCCTCACCATGCGTGATGGGCAGAACTGTCAGACATCCCCCTGGTATGTATGGTGCATGGCTGTTTAACAGTGGCCAGGTGTGTGAACACCTGGGACTGCTGGCGACTGTGTTGTGCCATGGGTAATGTTCCCAGGCTATGTATGGGTGGTTCATGTCACCCAAACGGTGCTGTTGTGAGAGCATGCCCACTCACCAGTGTCCTCAGGACATCTGTGAAGGTATCCTGTGTTTGTGAGGGTTGTCTGTAGCATGCAACAAACTGTAGGCCAGTCCTACACATGGTTAATTGCACCTACATATTCCCCGCAGCAACAACAACGCCTGTGGCATGACCGGTTACTGTTGTGTGGCCGGATACACAGGATGGTCCGCAATCCTCCACCCATGCTGACGCACCATGTGTATGCATGTCTGATCTGTGCCGACTCTAAGTGTCTGAGCATGCCCAGTAGGCAGCTGTGTAGATAGACACACAGCACAGTGCACACCGCAGCCGCCTGCAGTAATACCCCGGTGCATGCCTCTATCCCCACGCAACGGCCACGCCTGTGGCATGGCCAGGTTTCTGTTGTGTGGCTGGACACACACGACGGTCCACATTACGCCACCCATGCCGCCGCAACATGTGTATGCATGTCTGCCCTGTGCCGAGTCTAAGTGTCTCAGCATGCCCAGTATGCAGTGATGTACTGATCAGTAGTTACTTGTTATTCTCGACTGCAGCACTAACGCAGTTAGTGTGGCGCACCTTGGGATGGTAACAGACCGCGTGACTGCGCACTCTGTCCGAACACCCGATCGGGCGATTGCCTTTGCAAATGATACCACTCACGAGGGGTATGCCTCCTGACAGCGCCTGCTCAGTAAACTCGGTAGCTGCTCTGTAAATGCTTCATACTGTAGTGTGTTCATGTAGATAGGCGAGGTTCGCCCCCGCCCTTCCGTGTGTGTGTGTGTGTGTGTGTGTGTGTGTGTCTGTGTGTGTGTGTGTTTCCAGCTGCCTCTGCGACTGATTATGCTTTTAGACGCCCGCAACACATGCCTTGGCTATTGCCAACTATTGTCTTGCGGGTGACGCCAGCAGCCTACAAGTATGCCTGTGACAGCGCCTGTTTAGCAAACTCGTAGCTGCTCTGTAAATGCTTCATACAGTAGTGTGTTCATGTAGATAGTCGAGGTTCGCCCGCCCCTTCCGTGTGTGTGTCTCTGTGTGTGTGTGTTTCCAGCCGCCTCTGCGACTGATTATGCTTTTAGACGCCCGCAACACATGCCTTGGCTATTGCCAACTATTGTCTTGCGGCTGACGCCAGCAGCCTACAAGTATGCCTGTGACAGCGCCTGTTTAGCAAACTCGGTAGCTGCTCTGTAAATGCTTCATACAGTAGTGTGTTCATGTAGATAGTCGAGGTTCGCCCCCGTCCCTTCCGTGTGTGTGTGTGTGTGTGTTTCCAGCTGCCTCTGCGACTGATTATGCTTTTAGACGCCCGCAACACATGCCTTGGCTATTGCCAACTATTGTCTTATGGGTGATGTCAGCAGCCTACAAGTATGCCTGTGACAGCGCCTGTTTAGCAAACTCGGTAGCGCTCTGTAAATGCTTCATACAGTAGTGTGTTCATGTAGATAGTCGAGGTTCGCCCCCGTCCCTTCCGTGTGTGTGTGTGTGTGTTTCCAGCTGCCTCTGCGACTGATTATGCTTTTAGACGCCCGCAACACATGCCTTGGCTATTGCCAACTATTGTCTTATGGGTGATGTCAGCAGCCTACAAGTATGCCTGTGACAGCGCCTGTTTAGCAAACTCGGTAGCGCTCTGTAAATGCTTCATACAGTAGTGTGTTCATGTAGATAGTCGAGGTTCGCCCCCGTCCCTTCCGTGTGTGTGTGTGTGTGTGTTTCCAGCTGCCTCTGCGACTGATTATGCTTTTAGACGCCCGCAACACATGCCTTGGCTATTTCCAAATATTGTCTTGCGGGTGACGCCAGCAGCCTACATGTATGCCTCTGACAGCGCCACGCCAGTTAACTCGTAGCGCTGTGTAAATGATTCATACTGTACTGAGTTCATGTAAATAGGCGAGGTTCATCTCCGTCCCCTTCCGTGTGTGTGTGTGTGTTTCCGCTTTCACCATACAACTGAATAAGCAAATTGTTACAGTGTTCACAATCAACAGTGTGATATTTAAAATCATGTTAAGACTCACATTGTTGTTTGTGAACATTCTTAGACATAGCATATTTCCTGCACACGCTGTGGAAACAACGAAAACGTTGCATGTTTTAATGAACTGTTCAAATGTTACGAAGACTTGTGTTGTGTCGGACTACGGGACTATTCTTGCTGCAGGTTTCCGGTTTGTTTGTGTTGCATAGTACAATATCATGTAATACGTGTGTTCATAGTATGCTTTCTGTGATGTTGACATGTGTGTGTTTCGTTAGCAGTACGCCTCTGCTTTCTATGCTGTGGCTACATCTCCATTGCTCGCATAGAAAGTGACAAATGGAAGTGTAAGGGTGGACATTTAAAGCCTGGATACTTCCATGTTATGTGTAAGTCTCACGGGCCAACGGGTGATAGCGCATACATGTCTATGAAGTACCTTTGGATACCATATGCACCTGTCGTGGACGAAATGTTTATGTTGACTGTTCCATCTACCTATGTGTGACATGGTTTGTGGCCATAGGGTGCCAGCAAGTCTTCCCTGTTCATTGGGTGTTTGCCATGGTGTATTGACATCAATCCTATTAATTCACCGAAGGATGTCTTTCTTTGGTGTCAACGCCATAGTTTGACCATCCTATGTCATTCCCAGCAGACGTGGAGATTGTGCCATTGGTATCTTTACACAGGTGACCCATCTGTTCCACTGTATGGAAGCGCAGGATCCCCATAGATGTGCTGGCACATGGAGTGTTGTGTACGCCGGTATCTGCCCAGCGGTCTTTCTTTGAATGGGGAGTGTGTACTGTACACCGTATCTGTATTCCCTGGGTTATGCCTTGCAACAGCTGTGGATTCCCCAGGTTTGCAGCTATGGGTGCCATCTTGGCCGCACGCTTGTCCATCCATGGGAACTGCCTACTGACACTAGTATCGGGCTGTCAACATTTCACAGCTGCATTCTCCATTTCCGTGGATGATCGGTATTAGTATTGCGGAGTAACGATATGTTATGGCCACGCCCCGCACACGGGCGGACGATGAATCATCTGCCAATCCACACCGACACCCATATATGCATACCCAGGATCCCCTGTCTGCTAGCGACGACAGTACCCCTTGCACACCCTTCATGTGTGCGGAAATGGGATGTGGAAGTACGTGTATGGATGCAGCAGCCTGGGGAGTCCTATTCATATGTCCTGCATTTCATGGACGGCTGTCATCACCCTTGAAGACACCTGTGGTGCATATATCTACCTGTGCCGTAGTCACGGCTGTCACCTCTTCCGGTTCACACTATGTTGCTCACACTCACTTAAGGAGTAATATTTGGGTCCTGCAATGGACACCGATGTGCATATGTAAAGTTTAGGACATGTTGGACTGTGTCCATTCGCCAGTGGGTTTGACTGCCGCCGTGTGTTCCCCATTCCCGGATGTCTGTCCGCCTACCCATATTATGTAGTGCTACGTAACCCGTGTCCTTCCACAATTTACCCATAGGGTGTTACTGTAGTCCTGCAGGTTGGCAACTGCTTTACATAATCCTCACAGGTACCATTGTGAACTATCCGCCACTGTATTGTCAGTATAACACAGCCGGTACATGTAGAACCTATGTATTCATGACAGTATGTCGGTTATGTGTGTGAACTCCATATTTTAGCGATAGTATGACCTTCCTAGTTGACGTTGTTGGTGTGCCATTAATATGTGTTCCACAGGTCGCAGGTATGTTCCGCAGAGTGGAGGCGGGTGATCCCCACATACTGGATAGCACCTTCGCTGCTGTGTACGCTGGGATTCGCATGGCAGGATGGATGTCTACGGGTGTATGTACTGCTGTTTCCATCTTTATGTCCTGTGTCATGCCCTACTACGGCTGTGTGATTCCACCAGGCTTACTATTATGGGTGCCATCTTGTCCAGACGCTTGTCCATCCTTGGGAAATGCCTACTGGACACTGATGTAGGGCTGAACACATTTCACACATGCCTTTAGCATTACCCTATGGGTGCTTTGCATCCTTACTGGGGACTAAGGCATCGCCCTGTACCCGCAGCCCTCCCACGGGCGGACAACGGATTATCAGCCAAACAACACCGAGACCCATTTTGCATACCCAGGATACCAGGGCTGCAACCCCCACGGCACGCATGACACATCCTTCATGTGTGCGGAACTGGGATATGGACGCATGTATGGACACGGCAGTCTGGGGACCTCTGTTCATATGTCCTGCATGTCATGGGCAGGTATCATCAACCTTAAACACGCTGGTGGTGCATATGTTCAGCTGTGCCGTAGTCACGGTTTGTACTCGGATTGGCTGTTCTGGCGATACTGGCAAAACAGTCAGAATTTTTGGAGTCCTACAATGGACACCGATGTGCATTTGTAAAGTGTAGAACGTGTTTGACTGTCCCCATCTGGCCAGTGGTATTGACTGCCGCTGTATGTTCCCCAGTCGTGGATGTCTGCTTGACTACCCATCGCTTGTATGACATGGCCTATCTATATCCACGCGCCAGTATGCGTAAATACAGCAAACCTTAAGGCCCTGCCCATCTTCATAAACGACATTATGGAACATATATCGGCAGAAACAGACACTGTCAAATACGATAGACTCCACAGTGAAAGGATACTGAGCTCTCTCAACTACTAACATGGGGCACCGTACGGGTACGGATGTCATGACATAGCCGACCCTAATTCACTTCCTTCAGAGTCGGTTTAAAGCGAAATAATCAATAAACCTGCTCATAGTTAGGTGGACAGTGCTCCAAGTCTTGATTATAACGTGACATATACATATCAGTGTTGCATGCCTTACTTCATGGAAACAATAATACGGCAACAATGTGTTAATATATCTACAATATTGGTAAATACAATCAGTATCCGGACACATAGTTGATAATTGGTGAGAGTGCACCTTAGAATGTAGTGTGTTGATCAGGTTATTGTATATCGATGTGTATATTAGTAGCATTACGATAACAAAGCATGGAATCAATAGGTACTATTTAAGCATATATTTGACAATTATGAATGTAAACGTGTGGAGGAGACATCCGTAACCTTCCCTGGTTCCACTGGATCACACACGCACACGCATACCGCATGTCCGGATTGTGGGTTACGCGACGCCGCATTACGCATATCCGTAGTCCGCTTATATATGTTTACAGTGTCTGTGTGGTTACGTGTTTTATGCTACTTGTGACTATTCCGCAACATATGTCTGATCCGTTGACGGACGTGTGCAGAAAGCACTTACAGCTTTATATATGTAACAGTCTTTGCAGCATGGACGCTTTACGCACACGCACATCTATATGTTCTATAGTCATAATTCCAACGTGACTGCAGTCACGTTTGACTCTTACTGTGGCCAGTGCACGTTAGCTGTTCGTTGTCATTAATATGCATACCCGTGGTACCTATGTACATTTACATATCACCCCCCCCCGCACACACGCACGCCACAGGCATCCATTCTCCTGCTGGGAAAGGTGCGGTACTGCATGTTGAACATTCCTAATTCCCCTCGCCATGGCCGAGGATGCATATGTCGTCACCACAGGGCTGTTCAGATGACAGCTGCTTATATCCCATATGCATACAGGCCTTCGATTGTCAGGGTGTTGCTGTGGTGCTTTGGGTTTGGTCTTGGCCGCCCACTGTACGGGACCGCCCTGACCCTGTACGAATGTTAGATGAGTCACATGGGCACGATTTGTCCGTGTCCATGGTACCATGTCACGGCCCCCCAATTAGTCTTAACCGTGTGCGCCGATTGGCCGGTGTATCCGCTGTAGATCTCAAGTTATACTAATTGCACACGGTCTGATCGAACTAACCTACTGCCATTACTAACCCTCCGTATGTATGGCCTGTGTCGCAATATTACAAGGGTTTAACATTGCGTGACGACTTTCACTGAGCCACAGACATGTCCGCTGCTTTGTTTGGCCCGGTTCCGCTGTGCTACACACATTTAACATGGCGTAACAGGTTGAATAGCTCAGACACGAGGACATCGGGTTGTCCGTCGTTGTCTATTATTGAATGTCTCTGTGGAGTTTGTTTCACAAAGCGACACATTGTCGGCATTGTTAACGGACATCTCGCTGCAGTACGCCCGCACCGACGCTGGTGACGATGTCTGCCTTTGGCCGGCGAACAGGCATTATGCTGTGCCATTATGTCTGGGGATATATGGTTTCCTTCCTTACGTAGATGATGTGCCATACTAGCAATGACCCTAGCGATGACCCGCCTGGGTGTGGGTACTGCTGTATTACCCACGGGAAGAGTGGCCTTAGGGTAAGTGGTGACCTAGGCAGAGGTTGCCACCGATACGCCACCCGCTACCCTCCTGGTCTACCTACACCAAATAGAGTCTGGAAAGGTGCCCCGAGTAGAGCAACACCCTAGACGGCTACCTACTTGGCCTATGCCTAAGGCCGGCTATGTGTGTGGTCCCTTGGGCATCGGACTCGAACGTGGCACGCCTGCCGCTGGTATGTCCAGCATTACCCACATCCAGCCCCAAGGCAGTCAACACAACATCCATGGGTCCACATGGTGTCCCAGCTGTGCACTCCAGGAACTCTATGGGGAATTTAACCCACACTTCGGACAGCTGTGTAATCCTAGCCTCACCTCAGGATACGGACCTGAGTAGTAGCACAGGGCGACTGTAGTCACACTCCACATAGATGGTGCCTCCACTGACCCTGGGTATTACCATACCATTAGTTTGACAAGCCTTATCTGCAAAGCCATGGAGATGGATCATAATGGGACACATAGATGAGGACATAGGGGACCCGCATACTTTGGATACAACCCAGTTTAGCTTGGTCATAGTCAGATCATGCCCTTTACACGTGTTTCACTTTGTAGAATCAGTCACCAAGGCCATTGCTGAGGGTAAACCAGTCCATACAGCCTACCTCAACCCGGCAGAGGCCGCCGACTCAATACTCATCTCGGGTATACTTGATAAACCCGTCATCTTGAATGTAAATCCATACATCGCCATATGGGTTGCAAACGGGCTAGGTCACAGAACACACATGGCCATAGTTGCTGGCGCCATGTCATACTCACAGCCAGTCACAGGTGGTGTCCCATGGGGCTCAGTCCTGGGTCCACTATTTCCAGCATCTCCGCGTGCAATGTGCAGGCGCACACAGGGGGGTTATGGGTGACAATGTTTGCATACGACTGCAAACCGGATGCCAAAGTCAGACACACATCTGACACAGATATCCTTCAGGAGTGCCTCACAGATGTGGATAAGTGGTACCAGAGACATGTCCTACAGCTAAATGCCAGGAAATGCATAGGCATACCCTTCGGGATGAACAAGGTTACCCCGAGCTACCATATAGGTGGCAGTCCACTGAACACGGAGGGGTTACCAGTGATCTGGGGACACGTGTTGTTGTTAACCGTTCGTTAGACACACATGTTGCTAACATAGTTGGGTAGACCTTCCACATTGCCCACATCATCATGAAGGGATTCACATCTAGATCAGGGAGGTCATTGTCCCCTTGTACTCATCACCAATAGACCTATGATTGGGTACAATGCCCCGCTCAGAATGTATCTGACCCAACACCTGCAGCAGCTGGAAAGGCACCAACAGTTCTTCGACAAACGGATGCAGGGTCTCAGGTATATGTGTTATACTGACCGACTGAAAGGATTCCAGCTGTATACAGTTGCATACCACTTGCCCAGAGGTGACCCGTGCCTGGCATGCACGGCTAGGTCGAACCCAGATCTGATGACTATGCTTCACGTAAATAAGGTAGATCCTCAGAACCACAAGGGCAGCTGACGACACCTTGACACTGTCATTAATCGAACGTGTTGTTGGGACGGATTCATCACCCAGACACTCACTATGCTGTGGAACGACATCCCAGTACATGTGAGGGCAAGCACCTCGCTGGCCTTCTGTTAGTATTTACACATGGATGTCTGGATTGATTTATTTAAGTAACCTTCTAAATGAATGTTACATTAGCACATTGTGAATCTTTACATTTCGTTGGTCTATTTTACAGTAGTCATATTCATACGGTTTATGTGTATATATTATGGTTCATTCATATTACTAGGTGTCTGCAGTTCTGTTAATATATTGGCACAATCCGTAGGACATATATATGTAGCTTACACAGTCAGACATTTGGAAAACATTTTATGTTGGTTCATGTTTCATATATGTACATATATTTCCATTTTCCGATGAAGACTGTACCTTCAAGCAATGTCTGATGTCCTCACTGTGTGGGATGTGTAACCCAAGTAAGGTTTGTTCGCTTGTCTGCCTTTAAGGCATGTAATTAGTACCTAGCACATCTAATGTACCAACCAATTAATGCTTGTAAATGTAGTAGGTTGGACTGCATTGTATGTAGTCTGAATAAGTCTGCTTATGAAGCAGACGGCGGGCTCCAATAGACTATGGTGACTGCCTTTAATTCTTGGTGTGCTCTGGTTGGTCACTGACGGTCCCTACAGTACCTCGTCTTTGCTTTGGACTTCATCGGCTGGTTGTCTGTGTTTCTTGTATGGGGAATGTCAACTGTAGTCCCTATGTGTATGACTTGTGTAATGCCTTACTACGGCAGTGTAATTCCACCAGGTTTGCATTTATGTGTGCCATCTTAGTCATACGCTTGTCCATCCATGTGAATTGCCTACTATACACTGGTATGGGCTGTACACATTTCACACCTGCATTTTGCATTCCCCGGAGTATGGTGTGCATTATTAGCGGAGAGTGACGCATGTGTTACGCGACACGCCCTCCCACGGGCGGACAAAGGATTGCCTGCTAAACAACACCGAGGCCAGATTCTACATACCCAGACTCCCTTGACTGCAACAGTGGACAGTACCCATTACACATCCTTCATGTGTGCTGCAGTGTGATGTGGACGCAGCTGAATGGACCCGATACCCTGGGTATTTCTGTGCATGTGTGCTGCAGTTCATGGACAGCTATCATCAACATTGAACACGCTATGCCTATGTGTACCTGTGACGTGGTGACGACAATTAGATCACATGAGTAATGCAGGAAGCTAGCAGGCATTCTCTGAACAGAATTTTTGGGTCCTACAATGGACACCGATGTGCATATGTCAAGTTAGATGTTGCTGGACTGTGTCCACCTGCCCAGTGCTTTTCACTGCTGGTGTATGTTCCCAATCGCTGATGTCTGTTTGACTACCCATTCCACATGGTGCTACATAACCAGCTGAGTTAGTACTGTGAACAAATGACATACATCCAAAGATGCTGGTTACCAACTGCTTCATATAAACCTCAGACATCCCAATGGGACATATCCGTCACTATATTTCCAATATAACACCACCGAACATGTTGCTTACCTATGCATTCATGTAACCATGTTGTCTTCGTAGGTGGGAATGCCATAGTTTACACATCCCACGTGACGCTGTGTGTGTGCCATTAGTATGTGTTCCACAGGTCGCACATCTGTTCCGCTGTACGGTAGCGGGTGCTCCTCAGTCTGTTGCTGGCAGACTGAGTGCTGTGTACGCCGGTGTTGGCACGAGAGTCCGCTCTGTATGTGGAATGTCAACTGTGGTCCCTATGTGTATTTCCTGTGTCATGCCTTACCGCTGCTATGTCATTTACCCGGTTTGCAGTTGTGGGTGCCATCCTGGCCATACGGGTGTCCATCCATGACAATTGCCTACTGGACACTAGTATAGGGCTGTACACATTCCACACCTACATTTAGCATTCTCCGGAGTATGGTTTGCATTATTAGCGGAGAGTAAGGCAGGTGTTACGCGACACATCCCTCCCACAGGGCGGGAAGAAGGATTGCCTGCGAAACAACACCGAGCACAGAGTCTACATACCCAGAATCCCTTGACCGCAATAATTGTTAGTACCCATTACACATCCGTCATGTGTGCGGAAGTGTGATGTGGATGCAGTTCTATGGACCCGGTACCCTGGGTATTTCTGTGCATCTGTGCTGCATTACATGGAGAGCTATCAGCAACATTAAACACGCTATGTGCATATGTGTACCTGTGACTACAATGAGTTCCGTTAGGTGATTAAATAAGGCGGAAGAGCTGTCTTTAGACAAATTTTTGGGTCCTACAATGGACACCACTGTGCATATGTAAAGTGTAGAGCTTGTCGGACTGTGTCCTTGTGAGCATTGGATTTCACTGATACTGTGTGTTCAGGAATCGCGGATGTCTGTTTGACTACCCATTCCACATGGTGCTACATAACCAGCTGATTTAGTACTGTGAACAATTGACATACATCCAAAGATGCTGGTTACCAACTGCTTCATATAAACCGCAGACATCCCAATGGGACATATCCGTCACTGTATTTCCAATATAACACCACCGAACATGTTGCTTACCTATGCATTCATTTAACCATGTTGTCTTCATAGGTGGGAATGCCATAGCTTACATATCCTACTTGACGCTGTGTGTGTGCCATTAGTATGTGTTCCACAGGTCGTACATCTGTTCCGCTGTACGGTAGCGGGTGCTCCTCAGTCTGTTGCTGGCAGACTGAGTGCTGTGTACGCCGGTGTTGGCACGAGTCCGCTCTGTATGTGGAATGTCAACTGTGGTCCCTATGTGTATTTCCTGTGTCATGCCTTACCGCTGCTATGTCATTTACCCGGTTTGCAGTTGTGGGTGCCATCCTGGCCATACGGGTGTCCATCCATGACAATTGCCTACTGGACACTAGTATAGGGCTGTACACATTCCACACCTACATTTAGCATTCTCCGGAGTATGCTTTGCATTATTAGCGGAGAGTAAGGCAGGTGCTACGACACATCCCTCCCACAGGGCGGAGGAAGGATTGCCTGCGAAACAACACCGAGCACAGAGTCTACATACCCAGAATCCCTTGACCGCAACAATTGATAGTACCCATTACACATCCGTCATGTGCGGAAGTGTGATGTGGATGCAGTGCTATGGACCCGGTACCCTGGGTATTTCTGTGCATCTGTGCTGCATTACATGGACAGCTATCAGCAACATTAAACACGCTATGTGGTGCATATGTGTACCTGTGACGACAATGAGTTCACTTAAGTGTTGAAAGAAGGCGGCATTCCTGTCTTTAGACAAATTTTTGGGTCCTACATTGGACACCACTGTGCATATGTAAAGTGTAGAGCTTGTCGGACTGTGTCCTTGTGAGCAGTGGGTTTCACTGATACTGTGTGTTCAGAAATCGCGGATGTCTGTTGGACTACCCATTCCACATGGTGCTACATAACCAGGTGATTTACTACTGTGGACAAATTACATACATCCAAAGATGCTGGTTAGCAAATGCTCAATTTAAACCGCAGACGTCCCAATGGGACATATCCGTCACTGTATTTCCACTATAACACCACCAGAACATGTTGCTTACCTATGCATTCATTTAACCATGTTGTCTTCATAGGTGGGAAAGCCATAGTTTACATATCCTACTTGACGCTGTGTGTGTGCCATTAGTATGTGTTCCACAGGTCGCACATCTGTTACGCTTGCACGGTAGCGGTGCTCCTCAGTCTGTTGCTGGCAGATTGAGTGCTGTGTACGCCGGTGTTGGCACGACGGTCCTGCTTTGTATGTGGAATGTCAACTGTAGTCCCTATGTGTATTTCCTGTGTTATGCCTTCCCGCTGCTATGTCATTTACCCGGTTTGCAGTTGTGGGTGCCATTCTGGCCATACGGGTGTCCATCCATGACAATTGCCTACTGGACAGTAGTATGGGGCTGTACACATTACACACCTACATTTAGCATTCTCCGGAGTATGGTTTGCATTATTAGCGGAGACTGAGGCAGGTGATACGACACATCCCTCCCACGGGCGGAGAAAGGATTGCCTGCGAAACAACACCGAGCACAGAGTCTACATACCCAGAATCCCTTGACTGCAACAATTGACAGTACCCATTACACATCCGTCATGTGCGGAAGTGTGATGTGGATGCAGTTCTATGGACCCGGTACCCTGGGTATTTCTGTGCATCTGTGCTGCATTACATGGACAGCTATCAGCAACATTAAACACGCTATGTGCATATGTGTACCTGTGACGACAATGAGTTCAGGTACGCTTGGAATAACACATTATTCGATTCTTTCCACAATTTTTGGGTCCTACAATGGACACCACTGTGCATATGTAAAGTGTAGAGCTTGTCGGACTGTGTCCTTGTGGGCAGTGGGTACTCTTTTATGCTACCATTTTGATATATATCTGGGAAATGTTTGTCCTGAGATATCAGGACATTTGACATGTGTTCGGTTTATTTACAGGACACGGCTGGCCAGAGAGGGCATATCCCTCTCAGGGTGGAACAGGTGTTTACCTTGGAACATATGCATCGGATTTTCAGCGATTACAATGTTTCAGTAACGGTATGTTGCCTAATATACCATCAATGTCATATTTATTACCCCATTTTGCTGCGTAACTCACATTATGTGCTCTCTGCGATTGCATATTCTTCACGCCACCCGTCAAATGCGGATCACATGATCTGTTGCTTCAATAATCTCCCATATCCTCTACACGACTGCTACGCACCCTTCTGTCATAACACGTGTGTCTCCTTCCCTGTATCCACTGTAGTGTCTACATTCACTATTTACTCTGCTGTGTGTTCCCTGACCTATGTTCAGATTTAACAGTATGTGGGTAGGTCTTCACCCGATATCACTACTGTTAACAGAAACACAATGTAGTCTGGTCCCTGATCTACAATAGACACAAAAGGCAGACACTCCTTACCTGGGCCTCCTGTTTAAGGCTGCACGCTTTCTTCTTGGGATCCAGTTTTCCGCTTTTCAGCCACAGATCAGACAGTAAACAGCCTCTTTACACACAACAATTCAGTCGGAGGTCTTTTCATTCAAGAAGAACCATTTATGCATATTCTCCGGCGCACATGTCTAACCAGCCATGCACTCTGACCTGTAGCTTACCAAGGGAATTCGATTACAAGGATCACGATGTGAAATAAGTTGTTACAACCAGACTGTAGTTATCAGTAGACTTTTCTAAGTGACAGCCGATAACACAGGAGGCTCGGGTTCGACAGTTTTAGTAGTGTACACAGGCAGGCTAAATAATGTACAGTCCAAGTATGGGAGTTTTGTCTGACTCTATACAGTAAGCAGTTTCTTTATATAGTGTTTACAATCAGCATTTGCCCAACTTACTGACGTGGTCGGTCACAGGGCATTTCCATCACTATGGTCCGCAATAGTCTATACATACGTGGGTGCTGGGCTCGTGCTTTTAAATTGTTTTCTCATGGGAATAACACAGGCTTGCAAGGCACCTTGTACATTACAGTATCCTTTTGTGATTGTAGCTGTTTCAAGGACCCTAGACTGTTACGATACAGTGGACAGTTAATTTCTTGATACGCTGCTTTGTCTGTCTGGTAGGAGTTGTACTGCTATCTTCCATTGAGCTCACAAGGCCATCCTCCTCTGGGGAAGGAGTGCTGTTATGCATGTACATACATTTATTGTTCTGTAACCCAGCAAATAATTAATGATGACAGACATGAGCCTGCTGTCCTGCTTACTGCCAGGTTCAGAATTCCATCACAGTACAGCTTAGCTTCACCAATTACATGCAGGCTTAGTTCTGCTGCCATATTGTACGGTACAATTCAATACATTATATAGTATTTCGAGTGTAAACTGGAACTTCATATGTGTTTCTATATATTTTACGAACAACATCCATCCAGCCATATGCATGTTGTTCCATCCTTTACCTTGACCGTGTGTATTTGTCCGTCCAGCCACGCCATCTCCACATGTGATGTCCCAGTTTCCCTTCTTTGCCTGTAGCACCCTGTTAGGATGTCCTGTGTGTTAGGCACCTGTTCCGCTATATGTGATCGACTTCACTGCAGAGATGATCGCCGATGCGGTGGTCCACCGACCGACTTGTCCACATGTGTACACTTATGTGCACCGTGTCGTATGCAAACCTAGATGGTTTGGACGGGTACATACTACATGCCGGATGTACACATTCTGCTGACACATTCACATGCAGCCATTTACATATCTGTACCTGCGGTGGGTTGCTGACATGTGGGTAATGATTTGCCCGCGTGGCATTGCCTAACACAAACATCTTACCACAGTTCAGGTATGCACATTGTGTGTGGTTGTATAGCTGCACACGGATGCTAGCAGGTTTGGGTGCAGGGGTATACATGGGTGTGACTGACATGTACAATGAGGTTATTGTGTAGTACATCCAATGCATGTGTTCTGCTTCTGGATATTACACTTCATCATACACCATCCGTGTATGCAACAAAGATGTTGCTGGGTCTGGGATATGTTGCTATGCACATGTTTGCCTGTGTTTGGGGTATCTTGCTTCCTTACTGTTGTTATGTCGGCACAGCTACCCGGCTATGTACTGTCACTACTGCTTGTGACCATTATGGTTGGCACCTTTTCCAATGCCCATGGTGGGGCATGTTATGTGGACACTTCGATATTTGCAGGACTACACATACCCAGGGCTAGTGCAGTAGACAGAACTTCACTTGTTTGCCATACTATGAGCCTATTCTGTTAGCGCTTGGGTTCCTTATTTATTTTCTTATGCCATGTCTGTGTTCCATACCGTAATGTATATGTTTTATGCTACTATTTACATGTATATTGCGGAATTTATGGCAGGGGATCGCAGGTCATTTTCCATTTTTACGATTGTTGCAGGGACACGATTGTCCAATCAGGGACTGTCCATGGCACTTTGGGACAGCAGGTAACCCTGGTGACCATGCCCATGTCGCTGCTGGGGTTTCCACCTTTTCCATTTTCCGATCTGGGATATTTCCGGGACTCACATCTGCCTTTACAGGCCGACACATACAAACGGTCACTATATAGCATAGAAATTCACTTGTTTGCCTAAATAATTTGCTTATTATTGTGGCAATTTCCTTGCTTATTCTGTTTATTGTGTCATTTCGGTATTTCTGTTACAGAAATAACCAATTCATGCTACCATTACATTACATACGGAATATCATTGTGTCCTACATTCGTAGCACATCAGCCATTTCTAATACGTTTTTTCGGGACACAACTGTCCATGGAGAGACTGCCCCAAACACAGTGGGACAGGTGGTGACCTTAGTCGCTGCTCCTATGTCGGTGCGGCGCTGACATGCGGCTGTACACCTTCTCTGAGTGTAAACACTGACAGTACATTGCGGACGGCGCGGTCTTATGCGTATCCTTTGCTCCTTGAACGGGTACACTTATGCCTTGGTGGCTGCTATTTGCTTCTCCGCTGATTTGGAACGGGACTATGTTATGCACTGTACGTGCGTTTCATTCTGCACGGGACCTGGCTGCTGCCATTACTATTGTGGGCAGACCGTGGCTGTCAGCACATTAGGTTGCTCACCTCCTGCCGGCTTAGACACGCCTCCAGACGCATCCTACCTGGGCTCGCTCACGTACACTACGCACGTGTCTGTGATTCCGGTGCACTCTCATTAATATGTATATGGCGCTACTGCGCCGGATATTCCATGCACCGCCGGCGCAGGCCTTACGCCGGCCTTGCGCCGAGCTTCATGAATCCCGGGGTATATCTAAAGTTGTTTTTTAACAAAAGCTGTATTAATGCTACTCCTGTGGGGGATAAAGAAGATGACTTTGATGCCTTTTTAGGTAATGTTGAAAATAGTTTTGCTAGTTCTATTGATGCAGATGACCTGGAGGAGCTTTCTCTCCTTTTTGACCCCCTTTTGGATATGTCTGTTTATGACATTATGGAAGATAATGTTTTAATTAATTCCAGTCAAAGAGGAATTGGTTCTTCCATTGGTAATGTTGATAATGCTGATAATGTTGTTAATGACATTAGGTCAGAAAGATTCTACACAGGTTATGGCAAGTTTATATTACCCTCTTTACCTAGTCGTAGTAAATTTTTTCCACCCAAGAATTCTGCAGTATTAAGGGCCTTTGAAAATGTGATTACTAAGAAGGTAGAAACTGAATATGTTAGTTTTTTAAGGCAGTATTTTTCTTTCAACCTAAGCAAATGTGAATGGAATGCTTTGAATTGTATGAAGGAAGCTGCTAAAAATTATGCTTTTTGTGTTGCAGATAAAGGGGGAAAATGGGTAATTATGAATAAATGCCATTACTTAAAAACGAACTATGATTTATTGTGTAATGACCTAGTTTATGTTGAATTGTTAGTTAATCCTATTACAGACTTTAATGCCTGTCTGTTGGAAATTCTTGAAAGGGGAGAAAGACTGGGTTTTCTGGACAACAAAGATGTGAAACGCTTGTATGTGGCTAATCCCAAAGACCCTGTGTTTTATTCCTTGACCAAAATACATAAAAATGCATTAGATCCACCAGGGCGTCCTATAGTGTCTGGTTGTGGGGGCTATTTGGAGTTTGTAGGGGTTTTTCTGGACAGTATATTAAAGGAGCAGTTGAAATATGTTGCTTCTCACATCATAAATACAAATCAATATTGTGAGAAGGTTAAGAATTTCAAGTGGGACTCTAGCTTTTACTGGGCCATTGTAGACGTTAAATCCCTGTACACGAATATTAGTACTAAATTGGGTCTGGAAGCTGTGATGAAAATTTTGGGTGAAGGACAACGGACTTCCTTTGTAATTTCACTTTTAGAATTTGCACTTAGTCACAATTATTTCTGTTTTGATAATAAAATATTTCTCCAAGTTAATGGTACTGCAATGGGAGCAAGTTTTGCCCCAACCTATGCAATTTTATTTATGTCCATATTTGAGATTGAATTTTTGTACACTTTGGGATTTTTTCAAAATAAGGTGGTCTCTTACTACAGATATATTGATGATCTTATTTTTATCTGTAGAGGTGACATTACAGACTTTGATGCATTTATGGTAGATGTACATAACAACAGGTTTGGTTTGGAGTTCACATACAAGGTTAACAAAGTAGAAATTCAATTTCTGGATATTTTACTGTATGTGGATAGACAAGAGTTTGTACAATTCAAACCTTATAGGAAGGAGGTGGCCTCTAATAACTTTCTTCATGCATCAAGTGCACATCCTATGCACCTGATAGAGTCGCTTCCCTATGGGGAGTTCAAGCAATTTTGAACATACTTCAGACAATAGTCTTTTAAGACTGGAATTTGATGTTGTTTGTAAGAGACTATTGGAGAGAGGTTATTCAGAAGCTTCCATTAGAAAGAATCGTTTAAAATTTGATAGTAGCAAAAAATGTTATGCTAGAAATAGATCTAATGTAGACATTTATCACAATGTAATGGACATAGATAATAGGATGTTTTTTGTTACAAAGTTTTCTTTATTTTCTGAGATTCTGTGTAACATTGTTAAGTTTTTGTGGCCTATTATATGTAATAATGAAGAATTTGGGCACCTCTTCCCAAGGTCTGTCTCTTTTTCTTTTGGTAGGTATCAAAACCTTAAAGAAATACTGAAACCCACACATTTATCTAGCACTATTTCTATACCTGATTCCATTCAAGAACCTGGCATGTTTCGATGTGGAAAATGTAAAATATGTCTAAAAGTTAGAAATTTATCAGGAAACAATATTAATGGGGTGAAATATTTTGCCAAAAATAGATTTAACTGTTGCTCTTGTGGTGTTGTTTACATATTAGGTTGTGATTGTCCTTTGCCTAAATATTATATTGGTCAGACTAGACGTCAACTCAAAATTCGTGTACTAGAACATATTGGTGATGTACGCAATGCTAGAACTGATAGCCCAATATTTGATCATTTTTATAAGATGCACAATGGGTCAGTTGAATCATTATTTTTCTGCGCCTTGGCTAAACCAAATGTATATTCAGGAGGCAATTTTTTACAAAGCCTATTAAATTTAGAGAGTAGATTTATTTTGAAATATAATACTTTAAAACCTCGAGGTTTAAATTTGGAAGTGAATTTAAACATCTAATAACATTGTTACTTTTATAATATATATTATAAGTGGTTATTTGAAATGATGTTGGTTCATTTAACTCATGTCCTGTTGCTGATTCTCTTCATTAATTATTTAATTATTTAATGATGTAATTGTTTAATTAATATGCACTAGTATATATGTGGTTCCTAGTGAATTGTTTTTCATTCCTTTGAAGGCCAGTGGGCCGAGGTACCGGAATAAAGCTCTTTCCTGTAATCCTGCTCGTGTGGTTTGTTTCACAGTGTTGAACACAGGCCAGACTGCCAACTGCCTAACGAATGCCTTCACTGAGCACCCACATGCATGTCTGCAACAGGCAAACATGATAACATCAGGACCTTGTCCACCACAGGTAGGCACATGGTGTGGTGGACCCCAGCCACTGACAAGCTGTACATCAACAGTTGGAGCTAATACATGACAGAGCAATGTCAGTACCAGGGAAACCATCTCCCATTCATACTGGCGTCACCATACGGCCACACATACAATCATCCACAGCCGCTTGTGGGAGTGGTACTGCAGAGGGCACATGAGACAACCATAGGGCCTTCCCTAACTGTGGTAAGGACATGGTTGGGGGCACAGACTTGGCCAGAAATGGTCCAGAATGGTACAACGGTCACTGCACCCACAGACATTGTCTGCAAACCAGCGGACATGTTCCATGCATACATCCACCCCCCCCCAAGAGGGGACATATCCATCCCACCAGAGTGTAGCCTCCGAAACATCTCATATGGCCTGGAGTGATCCCATATCTCTATGGTGGTTGACACAGCACCAATGGGCACCGATGGTGTCCCTGGCTTTGTGCTACCCATCCTCATTGAGGCCCACACATGCGGCCACTGTGTCATGTTAGCCTTACTATGGGCTATGTCCCCGATGGATGGCATATGGCATCTGTGGTCCCACTATGCCAGGGTAGTGCTCTTATTGACTGTAGACAGCCACACCCTATCAGCTTGACAAGCCTTGTCTGCAAAGCTGTGGGGAGGTCCATACAGGTGCCCATGGATACAGACAGTGGTGTACAGCCAATACCGGAACATACCCACAACAACATAGTCAAGGGCGGATCCTGCCTCCCGAACCTGCTCATCCTGTCTGGAGTGGTCACCAAGGCCATTGATGGGGATACGCGGGTTTGCACACAGTACCATGACCTGGTGGGAGCGTTCAGAGCACACTCCACATGGGACTCATGGAAAGGCTTGCCAGCATACATGTGGGGACATATGTCACGCGATGCTTCTCAGAAAGGTTGGAGGTCACACCACACAGGGTTGGTGTTCCTGGTGCCTTGTCACACTCATATCTGGTCTCCAGTGGAGGCCCACAGGGCTCAGTCCTGGGCCCCCTGTCATACGGCATTCGACCTTCCAATGTGCATGCAATCATAGGGGGATTGTGGCAGACAAGGTATGCAGATGACTACACACCGGCCACCATACCCAACACCCCATGTGACACGGACATCCACCTAGGGCGTAATAGACATGGATAACTGGTGCCAGAGCCATGGCCTGCTACTACATGCCAGAGAAGGTGCAGACCTACCCAGTGTGAAGGACATGTTCGGCCCAATGTCACATGTAGGTGGTAAGCCATTCAAGATGGTGGACATGTTCATGGAAATGGCTACCACACCTGCCGGTAACCTCTGTCAACACACACAATGGCAATGTGGGTGTGAAGACATTCCACTGTGGCCTCCTGGTCTGGAAGGAATCGCATCCACATCAGGGTTGTTCATTGTACCCCTGTACACATCACACACCAGAGCAATGACTGCATACAATGGCACATCTGGCCTGTAGCTAACCTGACCCCTGCAGCACTCGGAAGGACCACAAACATTACACAAGGCGGGGATGACGGTGCTAGGACATGTGTCACAAGCTGCACGACCAAGGGGACTCCGGCTGTAAACCTTCCCAGCACATCTGCTCTGTGGTGATCTGTGCCTGGCATACACGGCCATGTCTGACCTGGGTGACATGGGCATATTCCACTTCCTAGGCTCCAGGCAAACACGGGCGCAGAAGCGACTGTCAGACACATCACCACAAAGATGAGTGGGACGTGCTGGGGGAACAGGGTCAACGGCCGGAGACCCCCTACAACACGTAGAGAAGTGCCAGCCCATGTGAAGGAAAGGCCCTGACTGCCTTCGTCCAGGAGTAATAATGACATGTGGATGTGTGAATATAGTTATGCGCCAGGCATCATCTGTGTGTCAGTGCTGGACGAGGGACTGGGGACTGATGTATGTGGCATCCCCATCCTGAGGGGTGTTAGCAGCCACACACAGTCATGCTAGGTCCACACATGTCGTAGGGCACATACCCTGTTATGTACATGTGTGCCTATGTACCTATGTAGGGGTCCATGCCGGTTGCGGGTACCTGTGCTATGCTGATGTTGCCAGACATGCCTGTGGGTACCCCACAACTACACGTGGGGAACTAATTACAGTGCTCCCAGTAGGCACATGCAAGTACACCATCATTGTCATACGGGTTAACTGAACCAACATGGTGCTACACATGTAACCACCATGCATACTGTGTACACAGATCAATGAATGCTGCACCTGTCCTGCATGGTATGTCTGCTGCATGATATCAGTGCACAACCCACATCACATACACACCTGTCACCAGCCATAGACACACACCACAACATACACATCACGTACTATGCGGACACAGGTATCACATACACCTCTCACTAACTTGTCCACCCTGTGCATCTGAATATGTTTGCATAACCGTGCACTGATGGTGTAGCTCACAGTTATGCGGCAGAGACTTCATCATATGCACAGGGTGATATGTGTGCCACAGGCATGGGCTGTACCAATGGATGACATCATGTGTGTGTGTAAGGGCCTGTGCATTGACTGGGCATGACTGTGTAGATTGCATGTGGGTGTGGTGGAGCCATACAGTCATGTTTGCTGTGTGTGGGTTTGTGTGTACACAGTTCAGTCATCTGTGATGCCTACACGGGGTATGCTTGGCAGCCCCAGACTGTACAGTGCAGGTGTTACGGCTCACTGTGTCCGCCTGCGGCGACGTGACCCGTGCCTGCCCGGGGTCGGACGGGCACGACCGGGTGGAGGTACAGACTCTCCACTCTCCGATGTCACATGTCCGCTGGAAACGTGCCCACGCCGGGGCCATCCAGGGCCACGTCCACGTGGCCTGCTCTGTCCTGGTGTGGTTGGTGTAGTAGCAGCTGCACTGCTGCTGCTACCAGCACTGTGTGGGTGGGCATGGGAGGTGGCACGCACACGCTGACCTGCACCAGGTGGTGTTGCTGGCCCACGCCCACGTTCCCTATGCCTCACCCCTACCTGGTGTTCCTGCACGGACAGCCCACGCTCAAGGATGGCCATGCCTCGGTCGAGGATACCAGCCATCTCACCCAATCTCCTATCCAGAACATCGGCAAGATGCTGTTGGGCATTCGCCAATGCCTGGATGTTGTCATTCAAGGAACAGATTGCAGACCTCTGCAGCCTCTGCCCTTCCTGGTTCTGCCGTTCGGCACGTGCCTGCGCCACCATTACAGTCTGGAACATGCGTCTGGTTATACCAGCTGCTGCACCCTGTACGGCAGGTGTATGTCTAGCGGTGCTCCCCCTACGAGCAGCACCTGCCACATGCCTGCGTGGCACTGCACCAGTCATTACACTGGCAACATCGTGTGTACCCACACCTTTTGCAGCCACCACACATTCCTCCTCGGTGCCAACAGACGCTGACTGACCGTCATCTATGGGCAACGGTGTTGGGGTATGTGTCGGCATCCGAACCATGTGCAGGGATGAAGGGGACGTACGTGTGATGTTCTCCAATGGCACAGTGTCTGCCTGTGACGACCCTGCCTGTGCCTCATGCACATGGTCATCACCACTAGTATCTGTGGGGACACTAGCATCAGATGGACCGCAGGAGGGTAACTCACCTACAGCACCTGTCAATACAAAGACATACCATCGGTTACAATGCAGACACACACAAACACACACACACACACACACACACACACACACACACACACACACACACACACACACACACACATCATGCATGTGATAATGCAGGTGGCATGCAGCATTCACACACCACAGACCAGTGAATGTAGACCAGATATTCATAGTGGCAGTATGCACACTGCCATGGTGGGAACAGTACAACAGGCAGGTGTCTTTTAGTAGGCATGCAGTACACACATTCATGGTAGTTTGCATGCATCACCGTGATACACCGTGTGGCCAGGGGCGAGTTGACAGTACACATGGCTGCCGACACTATGTCATGTACACCGCAAACATGTGTGGTATCATGTGGACAAGTGACGATGGTGTCCCACCGCATGCACCACATCACAACGGCTGTCACGGTGCAGTGTTATGTGTACAGTCTACAGATACAATGTATGGGTAACAGGGATGTCTGTGCAGGTGCGGTTGGTGTGAGCTGTGTACATAGCTGTACAGTGTGGAGTGCGGGCACTGTGCCACTGCACAGTAGCAGGACACAGTTATGTTTCTGTGCAATGCATGACCTGGACGCATTACATTGCCATGTCTGTAAGTCAGTTCAGCTGCTCAGCAGCATGTATATGGTGGACATTGGAGGCACCTGTAGTAGCTGTGGAGAGGCATTCCATGTCACTGGTGTACTACATTGGATGTCCAGGGGGTCCACTACAGTGATGAGCCCACTATGTGTGTACAGGGTGCAACGGTGACTACCCACTGTGGATGTACTGTGTGGCAACATGCCTGTAGGTATCGACCATGGCCTTGTCTGTCTGGGTCATTGACAATTGTGTGTGGTGGACATCGTGCACACGGCCCTGTGGTGGCCCATGTGACATACAACCATACTAGTGTAAGGTGTCACATTCCCTACAGATATGCAGACAGTGTGGATGTCTGCTATGTCGTGCATAGGTCATGTCATGGTGTGAAACTGTTGCAGCCAGACATCCACGTGCATGGGACATGGCATGTGCCATGTCACAACGTGTGCACCCGATGCAGGGGCATAGGTCACATTGGTAACACCTGTGCTCTGGCAAGATCACAGCTCACTATGTGGTACTGTGTGCATACTGCAGAGGCATACCAATGCATACTACACATGCAGCCATTGTGGAACACCTACACCATTGTATGCATAGCTGAATGCACATAACACACCAATAGGTTGTGTGGTGTCATGCCACTCTACGCTAACAGTTGTATCTACTGTACATGGGTGGTGTGTGTGTCGGGTGGTGCAACCTGTATACCGTGACTGGGGCACACACAGGTGTGCATGTCATGCCTGGACACATGGGGAATATCAATACACCATATCATGCCTTTGACTAGCAACAGACTTACCTGCAACAGACCCTTGTGTTTGCAACACGCCAGACGTACCTGTAAAGGGATGACACAAAGGTATACACATTATCCATTACTATCGCCACGGTCAGCACTGTGCATGTCACATCATGCATCTGTGAGTTAGCATGTGCTATGCACATGTCTGCTAACACAACATAGCATACTGTAGTATGCATCTTGTGTGGCCATATACCTGGCATGTATTGCTATATTATGTGTTGTACTATGACACCCACCCCCACGTCGCTTATCATACAAACATGCAACACTGACTTACCAGTCAGCTCCAAGCTCATAGTTCGGGAGACACCCACCTCCACGATGGACGCATGGGTTTCTGCGTGTTGTTCCGTGGGTGTCCCCAGACTGGCCAGAAGCTCCTCCATGGCTGTGAGTGGGTGCTGGGTTGGTGGCCCACCACCTGTCCCACTTTGTTGTCTGGCAATTGCAGAGGCACGCTGTCTTGCATGCCGGATCAGGTCTGTGCAGTGCCTGCGGATCTGCTGATAAGTGCGGTTGTATCCGCCTAGGCTGTTCACCCTCCTGCACATCTCCTCCCACATCTCCTGTTGTTCCTGTGCCTGCTGTGGCACATGACTGAATAAGACATCATGATTAGTATGGAGGTATGGGATGATCACCTCCTCCTCCTGTCGACTGAAAGCGGGAAGCCGGGAACGTGGCATTATCTGTAAGACATAATGATGGTGGCAGGTCACATTTACACTGCTGTGCTGGCATACTGTTGTAAATACATTGCTATGACAAGTACGACATCTGCACAGTAATCTGTGACAGGCATCATGGCAGTGACACAGCCGATGTGTTGGCTTCACACCATTGAGCAGTGGGTGTCACATCATATCTGTGTGCCACCCCATCACACTGTACACGCACCATGTAGATGTTAGCCTGCTGTGGACATGTGTACCTGGCTGCACCTGTGCCCATATCACTTGGCATAGGTCCCCATGTGACGTCGGTGCTACTGTTCACCTGGACGCTGTGTATATGTCAGTACACATCACGTCTGTAGCCATTGTGAATGTCAGCAGTGACACTGTACACATACACATGGACACCTGCACATGCATGTGTTGTGCCATGTACATCCACACAGCACTGTACGGGTGTTGGACAACTTGCCACAGCTCACCTGTGTTGCACATGTGATAGACATAGGGCAATGTGTAACCATGACACATTAGCAGGAAAGGCCATGCATAGCATGTACACACACACATTGTCCAGAGCATCACACAGCACCTGTAACACCACAGGGTGCATCACCGCCACATTACTGTTGTGTATGGTTGATAGTGAGAGTGCCTTTTGTCCATTGCACCATGTAGGACTGTGATAGCTCATGCAGCCTTGATGGGCAGGTCTGCATGGTATGGCAGGGTATGCCACATACATGGCACTGGGTTGTGATCCACCTGGGGGTTGATGATATTGGCAGGGTGGCTGTCCATTCCATATGTCATTGCTATGTGTATATGGACATTCAACATGTCTATCGCCATGGTGTGGACACTGGCCTCAAGCGAGGTATGCTGCACGCTGCTTGCTGAGGGTGTGTCTGGTGCATGCAGGTATCACACATCCATGCATACACTGTAACCCTGTCAGGTGCCATGTGCTGGGATATTGATCAACACAGTGCTGTATGTGGACACACACCGCTATCCCGTGCACATGGATGGTTGCCTGCACTGATGTGGGTACCACATATGTGTACATCTAGTGCCTGCTGCCACCCCCATGTCTGCTGCTGCACTACACACCACCATCCCTCCTTCTGTGAATGTGGTGTTGGGCACAGCATAGGTATCCATGTATGGGGACAGGGATGTTCACATAGCAGGGTCACTGATGGTATCGTCAATCTGACCATACACGTATGACGCACCCCTCACACATACAACCCATTCATATTGTTGTTCACAATGGTGACACAGCTATATTGCTATGCCGGACACATTCACAGCCATACATACACAGATGCATGCACGTCCATCTGTGGCATGGCCTGGACTATTGGTGTGGTTCAGCACATAACATGTTTGACTGCAGCTGGCGCAGACCTACTGTGCACATGTCTACACGGTAAGCCTGTTCTACAGTAGGCATCTGTGATGTACTGTGCACATCTCATATCTGCACATTTGGTTGGTGTCCATCGGTCCACGGGCCAGTGTTTGGACACACAGGGATGTTGCTGAACATATATGCATGCAACCCTGTACAGCTGTAACACTAGCCTCTCAGATGCTCATGTGTCGTGGACGTGAACACCGTACACACACATGTGGTTGTGGGCTGCCATCCATACCCATCTCCTCCTGTGGGTTGCTATCATCCCACACACTCCTTGTATTGTATGTTCAGGCTATGCACCTATGTGGGGCCTGTGGGCATGCAATACGATACTATATGCCTTTGCACCCATCACAGACAATGTCACACAGGTACACCGGCAGCCGTACACGTCACAGCTTGTTGTCAGCACATCACATGTGGTACACACATAACACATATCCTGTGGGACATGGTCAATTGTACGGGCATGTCCAGTGGTCACATGCCACAGCTACCCCTACATGACGGCTATGCAGGACATGTGTCTGTACAGCTACTGTCACATGTACACGAGCAATGCCCCCCTACCTACATCACATGGTACTACCTGTGGGGTATGTGCATCTGCATCCATGCTATGGCCATAGATGACAATTGTACATCAATATGTGCAACATACCTCATTGGGGGTTGTCATGTGCACATGTTCCACGTGTCAATGCATTGTTTGTGTCTGTTGGGCGGTCATTGTTGTGCATGGTTTACATGGCTGCCATAGCATACTGTGTGTGATTCCAGGTACTTCATTGGGCTACCAGCATTGTACATTTCCACATCACATTCCGGCCATCATGTAGCCATCTTAGATGACAGTGGGAGGTGTTCCGCCATGTGCACATATGTCACACAGTACAAGGGTGACTGACACACATTGTCAGGACTGGGTTCTGACTGCTGTGGATGTGTGTACTGGTGTTGACGACCATGACTGCGCCAGATGGTGTCAGCTGGATGTGTAACATTCACAACACACACCTACATTCACATAGCAGCACATCGTCCATGACAATGGACATTCCTGCATGAACACTGTGTACGGTATGTCTGTATGACCACTGCATATATCACTGGTAGCCACCAGCATGACTGCCTACAACAGCGGTGTGTATCCTGTGCAAACATGGGTTACACCTGTCACAACACACCTGTGTCAGATGGCCCCGTAGTGGGTGACAGTGCAGTTCCATACATCATGTAACAGTATATATTGTGCACCAGTATGTTGCAGACATGTGAACGGCTGTGCTACTCGACATATGCACACATGACACATCACCTGGTACACCATGTCTGCCTTGCCACCTGCTATTGTGACCACCCTGTGATGACATTGTACGGCCCACATGGACTGGGACATGTGATGGCTCAATGGTGAATTAACCCTCCAGGTGTGTGTCTAGCCAGGTGTCCAGTAGCCAGTGGTCTGCACGCAGGGATACAGTACATTGGCCTACTCTGTCACTGGGACTGTTGACTATGGTCATACTGTACTTATGCAGGCATGTGGTGTTTGTCCAGTCTGATAGTCGTGTTCAACCACACTACCGTGGCACACATGACCTGTGGACATCTGCCTAAGGTGTGCAGCCCACATGTACATCTTCACATGCTATGCTGCCTGTGCAGCGGTGTCACATGTCTGTCTCCGGCAGGGCTGTCACAGGTAGGCACAGCATGCAGTGATGTATGACAATGCTTACACCCTCCACTGTGCTGTACACAAGCACTGCACACACAGTACGGAATGCATGTCATTTATCTGCAGTGCCTGGGACCTGCCTCCATGCCCTACACGGCACACCTGCCAGTCCAGATTGTACACAGATCATACCTCCCAGGCACATACCTGGACTGCAACACACACGGGTGGGTGGTTCCCACACCACACAGTGATTTACACACATACTGTATATTCCCGAGACACATTGCATCATAGGTAATCCATGTTCAGATACCCATGTTTGTGACCGCTACGCACATTGTGACACGCAATGGTGAATACACTATACACCACAGGTTACATGCTGGCCATGTTGGCATACTGTACATTGCACCTGGGACAGTTGCTACTGCCATGTATTGACAGCAACACGCACTTCCCTAGTATGGACTCCCATGTACCCACACATGCTTGGCCATGCAATACGCATAGCTGGGTGACACATTACATGACACATACCATTCCTACACTACCCTTGGCATGCACCACACCTCCATGAGTCTGTGTGCTATGCCTACACACATCCCCCCTCTGTTTGCTGAACATCCATGCTTCTCAGCCCTGCTAGCCACACCCTAGACACATGACCATCGCAGCATGCATGGTACATACGCTCTACAGCCGGTACTACCGACATCCACTAACAGAGGTAGTTGATGGCATGGCACCCCGTACGATGGACAGTCTACGTGACTATGCCAACACATATCACAGTGCACTTCCGCTACATTTACGCACTGGTAGGGACCATGCTATTCCACACAGAGACATGGTGGTACTGGCCTTTTCACAGACGCCACAGTGGTATTCCTGTTCCATGCACACGTGCTGTATGGGCACATGTGCAGGCTGTTGCACGGTAGTTATGTTCACATGTGTGTGGTGTCACTTGACAGTCATGGTGTGTCCTCATGGTGCATCACATACTCCACAGCTAGCTACCTACACATGACTGCCATACATTGCAGTGTGGGCCCTCACACAGTGTGGTGGTATGTCTCTGCTGTTTGGCTACATCCACATTCAATGCAGCATACAACACTCATGCAGGCATTGCCAACACAGATGTTGCTGGCATCGTGCCTGCCAATGGGGTACCTACCAACAATACACACTCTCACACACTACAAGGTTCCAATCCATGGCTGGACATTGTATTAACCCTGTGGACACATACATAGTACTGCCATGCACACGTTATGTCCGAGAACACGGTCCCAATGTCACCTCCGATCTCCGTAGTTGTTGTATCCCGCCAACCTGGCTGTTACATGTCTCTGCAGCAGCACACTGCATTGACTGCTAGCCCATTCATGTACGTTGTGTACCCTGACCACCACACTACCACATCTATCACACTACACATGGGTGGTACTGCATTGCACGTATGGGGCTGCATTTGTACACCCATGACCTGGCCATTCAGTATGGCACTGGGCCACATCCTCACATACATGCTTCACACACTCATTAATGACCTCCATGCCTTCACTGGCACCCTTGTTGGGCTTCTGTGCGCCACAGCACACCACATCCACATGTTGGCCACCTGTCATACCATTGCATGGGTGTTTGGTGTGGTACAGAGGGTATCAGATCAGACATTATCCGCTCTTTGCCCTTCAGCGCCATTCCACTTTATGGTCTTGCCAATGTACACATCCAGCATCACATCGTACCCTATGTCTCAGGATGTTACACCATGTGCCTCCTGTACAGGTCAGACAGTGGTGCAGGCATATCATGATAACTACAACAAGTCAGGTACATGTGACATTGCACAGTCCTCAGTCATGTGGCCCCTCATGCTCACTATTTGCTTACATACACTACATGCTGTCACAGAGTATTGTCTATGCCTACATATACCACATCTACATACCTGGCAGCATTCTAGCTCATCCTACTCATATTGCTAACAACCATACAGGTGTCAGGGTGGCAGATATATCATGTAGATATCACTGCATCAGTTACATCACACATAGTGCATACACATCACCTTTGCATAGTGACAGTCATGCAGTGTGTATCACATGGATACTGTCCCTATACATGCATATCACATTGTACATGGTTGCTGTACACACACATGCCCCACATGGTGCTGTGGTTGCCATATTCCACTATGGCGTGGGTACACATGTGCAGGGCCACACATTTCTGGACCGTATGTCTAGCTGATACATTGGGTGCCCTTGTACATGTGCCATACACACATGTACACGCGGGCAGTGTTACAATAACACATATGTGGTGTACCTTACACAGTGGCTACAACTTTACATGTCTCAGTATAGTCATGCCGTGATGTCTACCCGGCTCAGACAGTTTACATATGCAAATGACAGTCATGAAACACATCTGTACTCACCTGCATACCACTAACACAGTGGTGTCATCTACTCTGCCATGGGCCATGTTCTCCGCATTACTGATGCATGTAGTACTCCTACATGGCGTTTGCAGTGGGCAGGGTGGGAGGAGCACTCCTGCATGTGTGCACACATGCCACATTGCTCAGCCTGGGTGTCTGTGTGACCTCCACAGACTGGACACACACCGTGCTGTGGGACATAGGTCCTGTGCACATCCCACAGGGACACACTGTGTCACTAGTCATGTGATAGCTCCCTTGCTGGTAGGGTGACACAGACCCATGGTACCACCGCAGCGGAAGTACTGTATAGACATACAGTTGACATCCACCTCTGCCGTTCAGTGGACACTACCATGGGGGGGGGTGACACTACTGTGTACATTGCACATGTGTTTACACACGGCCCTGACGGACATCATTGTTGCACACATTGCACCTGCTACAGAACGTTTGGACATGGTTACTTGCTGTTCCCTCCACTTCGGGTACCTATTCTGCTACTGCTCTGTCCCATATGTGCAGGCCATACATATCGTGTTTATGTACATAACATTAGGCCATCCCTCCATCATGCATGCTATGCCTGTGATACTGTCTATGATTTCTAAACATATCCATCATGACAGCTTTGCATTACACATAATTGACATAGTCACCCCTACTGCGAGGGATACGTGCACGTTGTGCGCACATTCCGTATGACATTGACGGTATATGCCCATGCACATGTGTGCTGTGACACTATACATACATGTCCTATCCCCTGCTGTGGCACGTCATTGTTCGATATCCACTGACAGCATCAGCGTGGGTGGTGGCATTGTTCTGTGTTTGGAATCCCTATGGCGGACCTTGGGTTATCATGGCTATGTACATGTTGTCCCACTGCTGTGCACACGTTGTCCACAGTCGTTGGTATGCTCCGCGGCTTAGCATTACATAACCACCTTTCACCACTCTCTGCCTGATGGACATGTATCTTTACTTACACACATCGTTCACATACAGTGCAGATTAGTCATACGTATCATGCGTTACACACCAGTACATCTCGTGGGTTCGACATACCTTTCCGGCCTTTGCTTCTGTATTCGTCAATATTTACCTCTAACTCCTTGGTTTTGATTCACTTTGTGTTCGGTATGAACATACGGTTTGAATATCCAGGGAGTCTTCCTTTTATTCGTCGTCACCTGAGGCATGTGGGTTCGTCACGCCAATAGCTGTTCCTCGGTGTGTAGTTATGCGCATATCACTGGTGATCCTCCTCCATTCGTATGTTACCCGCAAAACTAGGCCATGGTTCATTCCTCGTGTGGCCGTTGGTTATTTGCACTACCTTCGTGGGGATGGTATGTATTGTATCTTGTTTGTGTGACTGCATACGCTATGTGTGGTGTCAGGTACATTACGCTGTGGTGTTAGCCGTGGATTGTGTGTGTTGGGTATGGTATTTTGTTCGACATGTGGGTGTCCGTGTCCTGGCGGCGTCTGTCGATGGCGTTGTGCATTCAGATGTGTAACATAGCTGTTATATTCCTGTACACAACGGATGCAAGGATGCATCAGCTGCTGCTAGTGTTTCCCACGCGGCTTGTTGCGGGTATGCCGCTATCATTGACTGCCTGTATGTTTTTGCTACAGTTTTGGCTGTTATCCCTTTGATATGTGCGATGGGGTATATCTGCGTATGTGGGTGACGGGTACGGGGTGTGGGTCTTGCGTTTATACATACAAGATATGCTTGTGTGTGTGCTCCATCCCTGCTTGGGGAGCTGCAGGTTACCTGTCTGTTGTTCTGGGAATGTTTGTTTTGTTGATGTCGTGTGGTGTTGGTATCGCCTGCATGTGTGCTTCCTGCACGTATTCCTCCTTCACATCGGTTATATATCTGCGGATGTTCGTCCGTGCCTACTATCCATTGGCATTTTGTCACTGATAGTTACGGTGATTGTGGTCCTGTACTTGGGACAGCCTGTATGCTACCGGTAGCCTCCTATTCGTGTGGCGCTTGCTTACTTAACGGTCGTGGAACACACAGCGGTATTTACGGGACCGTAAGTGTCCACGATCGGTGCCGGGATAGCACATTCGTATTTTCGCCGTACATGCCTGATGCTGTGTAACGTTGCCGACGTATCGTGTTGAGTCTACCATATGGCCGCCATACATACGGTCATGGTTTGTACATGCGTCCTTTGCATCTCCTGTTGGCTATGGCCCTGTGGTACATTCTGGGACATTTCTGCTTTGCATCATTTTACGTCGCCACGCGCCTAGCCACTGAGGAGATGTCAGTACTACTTTGTGGGTACTGCTGTACATACGCCTATGGTCCCTGTACTGTATGCCTACGCATGTTATTACACTCCGCCTGTGACATGTCACCTACATACACATTTTACAGTGGCACACACATTACACACACACAGTGGAACACACGACAACCTCACCTCACACATACACATATTGCCGCCATAGCTCTCAACCTTCCATTTCCAAAATGAGGAACACACACATTCATAATGTGGAACAAATGGGCAAAATGTAAAACACATACTAATGGCTTACTAACAAATTCAGCTATGAAGGTCATAGGATGGTTGAAATATGCTGATGTACTTACAAAGAGGAACCTTTAATGAATTACTATGATTAATTTCTATTTACCAGGATTTCATTTAAATACATTCCTAACAATGAATGTGTGACAGACTCTTTCAATGTGGAACTTTGAGGAACTGCGAGGAACATGAACTGTTTTAGACCCCAAATGAGGTACGTTCCTCATAATGACGTACACTTGACAGGTATGATTGCCACTTTCGCACCGACGGTTGCACACACTACCTACGTTGGCCGCATCGCCAGCGGCGGTGTGTACCTCCGCACTCATATCCTATGGATATGACACGCACATATCCCGTTACTGTACCGTGGCCTGGCGATTGTCCCGACACGCGGATATGTATTGATGCAGGTTGACATTTCCATGGCTGGCGTTCCCTGCTCTACCCACCCTCCCGGATGATCGGGTTGTCGTTCACTATGTTTACTATGTGGAGATTTCGCGTCTTACTTATCTGTAAACTTGCATCCCTGGGTTCCACATTAACCTGTTGTACTTTATATCTGTGTATGTGTACATATATTTCTATGTGTGTACTGATATCTATTTCCGTATCTGTGTATGCACATAAGTACATATGTAGTCGACTTGCGGCGACAGTGGCAGTATACGGCTACGCCGTCTACTGTAGAACCGGCGTGCGGTTGAGGTGTTGGCGTTCCATGCTCTGCTGGCTATTGGGTGTGCAGTGTTTGGGTGGTGCCTTTGTTGGAGTCTCACATAGGTCCGCCCATACGGTACACATTACGGGCGGACATGTTTGTGTGGCGTCCATTTCACTGTGTGTGCAGGTAAGGAGGTGTCAGTCCATGGGGCCTACACTGTCAAAGTATGTGCTATGCGTTCCCTCTTTGCCAGGGTGTAGGCATATTGGGTACACCTCCGTCTACCTACTGGGGCTGGCACAGTGTGTTCATGGCGCTGAACGCCCTGTGCCTGTGCTTGCCTTGGCAGTTGTGGCGGGCTTGGTGGCCCTACACCATTATGTCCCTGCAGCAGCTGTTTCCGCAGAATCATATTGTGTAGCATACAACATACTATGAATATGTGGGCACATGTGCCTGGAGAGTACTGCAAGGCTCCACCGGATGTATCCAAGCACCGGAACCGTGATTTCAACATCCCAAACACACGCTCTATGATTATTCTGGTTTGTGCGTGTGCCTCATTATGGCGTTCTTGCATGTGCGTGTGTGCATTTCTGATGGGTGTCATCATCCACGGCTCCAGAGCATAGCCAGCATCCCCCACAAGGTGACCTTGTGTGATGTCCCCCCTGGCGAATACCTGATACAGCTGTGAGGCATGCCAGATATGGGAGTCGTGGTAGCTTCCAGGGCTGCCAGCACACACATCCATGATAATGCCCTGCGCATTGCACACGACCTGGAAATTGATGGAGGGGTATCCCTTGCGGTTTATGTAGCGTCTACCCTGCTCCCCGGGCGGTGACTTGATTTCTATGTGCGTACAGTCTATCGCACCCAGTACCTCCGGGTATTGTGCCACACAGTGGAAGTGGCGCATATTGCTAGCCAACTCCTCCTGAGATCTGGGGAAGTTTATATACTCATGGGCATGTCGTAACATGGCATCCAGGAACTGGTGTAGTACCCTGGATGCTGATGCCTGTGAGATACCCATTATATCCACGGTTGGCCTTTGAAAGGTACCTGTAGCCAGTATTCAAGCTCACATACCTTTGTGTCCACTGGGATGGGCTCCCCTCTGTTGTCTCTTGTTCTCAGGCGTGGCCGGCACACCTCCACTATTTGCTGTAACGTGTCCCTGTCCACCCTGTAGCGCTCTACTATCTCCAGGTCTTGCAGCCCCTGGTAGGTCACCCTTGGTCTGAACACTCTCCTTCTCCTGTGAGGCCTACGGTAGTTGTCGGCACCGTCCTCCACAACTCCGTCTGTCTCTGCCACATACCTATGCATCACGGCCACGGCGGCACCCACCATATACATATTAAAAGTTCCCCGTGTGTTTACACCCTACGGTGCGTTTGGGAAATCGCTGTGTGTTGTGTGCATTCACACTTTATACTGTTGTGCTGTATACCCGGTGATGTCATTGGGTGTGTCTGTGCAGCCGTATCTGTGGATTATCTTCGGTGTTTTACCGTTGCAACTGCAACGGTATTGCCTTTGGTGTTACATTACAGTTGCCTGCATTGGCTTAGCTTTGCATCTTACATTACTGTTTCTGCATGTTGCACCTACTATTGCCTGCAGTGCATCCTGCAGGCACATGGCATATGATGCATTTTGTCTGCCTCCGCCGTTATGCTACCTCTGTACTTGGCTGTGCTATTTCGGTTCTTTGCTCTTTGCATTTCTACTACATCCCCTACTATCTTTGCATTCCTATGCCTCCCCTTTCCCGTTATGCAGGGGTCTGCATGCAGAGTTATCAGCTGCCGCCGTTTGCCCTTCCTGGATTGATTGGTGTTGATTGCTCATTACGGCTCCAATTACACTGCTTCCGCATTTCCTCATATTCTCCACATTACCTTCCTATATCCGTGGTTGTTGACGGGGAGGCCGTCACATGACTGGGTTGGGGAACGTAGTCATCCTCGTGCACATGCATCTATGCGGGCATTATGTACTCTCAGCGCATCTATTTCCTCACACGCCGTTCCTGCTGCT
>NC_056731.1:1304227150-1304231880 GCF_019279795.1 Protopterus annectens
CACCATGCAAATGAAGGCAAATAGCGATTCACGAAGTGGGGCATGCGTAGCGTAAGGGCACGGCAATGTAAACCGAAAAAGCGGTTTACATTTACCCAAACATGACCAAGGAGTAACGGAAGGCTGTCAACGTCAGGTATCATACAAGTGCAATATGCCAAAGGGGAAAGGCACCGAGAATGTCCAAAGAAAACATGCACAAACTGTAAATAATGACAAAAATGTCATGTATGTAGAAACCACAGCAGAACCCCCGGATATGTGTACAGAAGGTGCAAAGCAATGAAATAATATGACAATGTCCTAAAAGAGCTGTATAATACACATCAGCTGTACAGCCACCACACACCATAGTATGTATGGAAAACCCAACCCCAGCGCAAGGGTTGTCAAGGAGTGGTGGCAGTGTTCGGCGCAGTAACCATGTATTAGCAGTCAATGCCATGCAAATGAGGCAGATAATAGTGAATCATAAAGCTGGCCAGTGTAAGGATGGAGCAAGCGGCAGCGGTACTACACCGAGGAGTGGCCTACGAGATACATGTCAATCGCAGAGGGGTGTGCCACAGTAGGAGGAAGCATATTGGAGGCCAGCAAACCTGGGCTGTACAATGCACATCACAGCAGCAGGACCGGCGTGTGAGGAAATAGATGCGCCGAGAGTACATAATGCGCGCACAGATGCATGTGCACGAGGATGACTATGTTTCCCAACACAGTCATGTGACGGCCTCCCCGTCAACAGCCACGGATATAGGAAGGTAATGCGGAGAATATGAGGAAATGCGGAAGCAGTGTAATTGGAGCCGTAATGAGCAATCAACACCAATCAATCCAGGAAGGGCAAACGGCGGCCGACAACTCTGTATGCAGACTCCTGCATAACGGGAAAGGGGAGGCATATGAAAGTAAAGATAGTAGGGGATGTAGTAGAAATGCAAAGAACAAAGAACCGAAATAGCACAGCCAAGTACAGAGGTAGCATAACTGCGGCTGCAGATAAAATGCATCATATGCCATGTGCCTGCAGGATGCAGTAATGTAAGATGCAAAGCTAAGCCAATGCAGGCAACTGTAATGCAACACTAAAGGCAATACCGTTGCAGTTGCAACCGTAAAACACCGAAAATAATCCATGGATACGGCTGCACAGACACACCCAATGACATCACCGGGTATACAGCACAACAGTATAAAGTGTGAATGCACACAACACACAGCGCGATTTCCCAAACACCGCGTAGGGTGTAAACACATGGGAACTTTTAATATGTATATGGTGGGTGCTGCCGTGGCGTGATGCATAGGTATGTGGCAGAGACAGGCGGAGTTGCGGGCGGTGCCGACAACTACCGTAGGCCTCACAGGAGAAGGAGAGTGTTCAGACCAAGGGTGACCTACCAGGGGCTGCAAGACCTGGAGATAGTAGAGCTACAGGGTGGACAGGGACACGTTACAGCAAATAGTGGAGCTGTGCCGCCACGCCTGAGAACAAGAGACAACAGAGGAGCCCATCCCAGTGGACACAAAGGTATGTGTGAGCTTGCGAATACTGGCTACAGGTACCTTTCAAAGGCCAACCGGGGATATAATGGGTATCTCACAGGCATCAGCATCTAGGGTACTACACCAGTTCCTGGATGCCATGTTACGACATGCCCATGAGTATATAAACTTCCCCAGATCTCAGGAGATGTTGGCTAGCAATATCGCCCGCTTCCACCGTGTGGCACAATACCGGAGGTACTGGAGTGCGATTGACTGTACGCACATAGAAATCAAGTCACCGCCGGGAGCAGGGTACCGCTACATAAACCGCAAGGGATACCCCTCCATCAATTGCCAGGTCATGTGCAATGCGCGGGGCATTATCATGGATGTGTGTGCTGGCAGCCCTGGAAGCTTCCGACTCCCATATCTGGCATGCCTCACAGCTGTATCAGGTATTCGCCAGGGGGACATCACACAAGGTCACCTTGTGGGGGATGCTGGCTATGCACTGGAGCCGTGGCTGATGACACCCATCAGAAATGCACACACACACATGCAAGAACGCCATAATGAGGCACGCACAAACCAGAATAATCATAGGCGTGTGTTTGGGATTTTGAAATCACGGTTCCGGTGCTTGGATACATCCGGTGGAGCCTTGCAGTACTCTCCAGGCACATGTGCCCACATATTCATAGTATGTTGTATGCTACACAATATGATTCTGTGGAAACAGCTGCTGCAGGGACATAATGGTGTAGGGCCACCAAGCCCGCCACAACTGCCAAGGCAAGCACAGGCACAGGGCGTTCAGCGCCATGAACATGCTGTGCCAGCCCCAGTAGGTAGGCGGGGCGTGCCCAATATGCATATGCCCTGGCAAAGAGGGAACGCATAGCACATACTTTGACAGTGTAGGCCCCATGGACTGACACCTCCTTACCTGCACACACAGTGAAATGGGCGCCACACAAACATGTCCGCCCGTAATGTGTACCATATGGCGGACCTATGTGTGACTCCAACAAAGGCACCGCCCAAACACTGCACACCCAATAGCCAGCAGAGCATGGAACGCCAACACCTCACCGCGCCCGGTTCTACAGCACACGGCGTAGCCGTATGCCACTATCGCCGCCAAATCGACCACATATGTACTTATGTGCATACACAGATACGGAAATAGATATCAGTACACATGTAGAAATATATGCATACACAGATATAAAGTACAACAGGGTAATATGGAACCCATGGATACAAGTTCACAGATAAGTAAGGCGAAATCTCCACATAGTAAACATAGTGACCGACAACCCGATCATCCGGGAGGGTGGGCAGAGCAGGTAACGCCAGCCATGGAAATGTCAACCTGCATCAATACATATCAGCGTGTCGGCATGATCACCAGTCCACGGTACAGTAACGGGATATGTGCGTGTCATATCCATAGGATATGAGCGGAGATACGCCGCCGCCCGGCGATGCGCCAACGTAGGTATTGTGTTCAACCGTCGGTGCGGCGGCAAGCATACCAGTGAAGTGTACGTCATTATGAGGAACGTACCTCATTTGGGGTGTAAAACAGTTCATGTTCCTCGCAGTTCCTCAAAGTTCCACATTGAAAATGTCTGTCAAACATCCATTGTTAGGAATGTATTTAAATGACAACCTGGTAAATAGAAATGAATCATAGTAATTCATTAAAGGTTCTTCACTGTAAGTAAATCAGCATATTCTAATCATCCTATGACCTACTTAGCTGAAGTTGTTACTATGCCATTACTATGTGTTCCACATTTTGCCCATTTGTTCCACATTAGTAATGTGTGTGTTCCTCATTTTGGAAATAGAAGGTTGAGAGCCATGGCGGCAATATGTGTATGTGTGAGGTGAGGTTGTCGTGTGTTCCGCTGTGTGTGTGTAATGTGTGTGCCACTGTAAAATGTGTATGTAGATGACATGTCACAGGCAGAGTGTAATAACATGCGTAGGCATACAGTACAGGAACTATAGGCGTATGTACAGCAGTACCCACAAAGTAGTACTGACATCTCCTCAGTGGCTATGCACGTGGCGACGTAAAACAATGCAAAGCGGAAATGTCCCAGAATGTACCACAGGGCCATAGCCAACAGGAGATGCAAAGGACGCATGTACAAACCATGTATGGCGTCCATAAGGTAGACTCAACACGAGACGTCGGCAACGTTACACAGCATCAGGCATGTACGGCGAAAATACGACTGTGCTAACCCGGCACCGATCGTGAACACTTACGGTCCGTAAATACGCTGTGTGTTCCACGACCGTTAAGTAAGCAAGCGGCACACGAATAGGAGGCTACCGGTAGCATACAGGCCGTCCCAAGTATAGGACCACAATCACCGTAAGTATCAGTGACAAAATGCCAATGGATAGTAGGCACGGACGAACATCCGCAGATATATAACTGATGTGAAGGAGGAATACGTGCAGGAAGCACACATGCAGGCGATACCGACACCACACGACATCAACAAAACAAACATTCCCAGAACAACAGACAGGTAACCTGCAGCTCCCCAAGCAGGGATGGAGCACACACACAAGCATATCTTGTATGTATAAATGCAAGACCCACACCCGTACCGTCACCCACATCCGCAGATATACCCCATCGCACATATCAAAGGGATAACAGCTAAAACCGTAGCAAAAACATACAGGCAGTCAATGACAGCGGCATACCCACAACAAGCCGCGTGGGAAACACTAGCAGCAGCTGATGCGTCCTTGCATCCATTGTGTACAGGAATATAACAGCTATGTTACACATCTGAATGCACAACGCCATCGACAGACGCCGCCAGGACACGGAGACCCACATGTCGAACAGAATACCATACCCAACACACACAATCCACGGCTAACACCACAGCGAAATGTACCTGACACCACACATAGCGGATGCAGTCACACAAACATGATACAATACATACCATCCTCACGAAGGTATTGCAAATAACCAACGGCCACACGAGGAATGAACCATGGCCCAGTGCCGACGCGTGGCGTCGAATGGAGGGATCACCGGTGATATGCGCATAAGTACACACCGAGGAACAGCTATTGGCGTGATGAACCCACATGCCTCAGGTGACGGCGAATATAAGGAAGACTCCTGGATATTCAAACTGTATGTTCATACCGAACAAATAGCAAATACAAAAGGAGTAGCAAGCAAGTACCGGAAAAAG